>NW_004955419.1:4032284-4058505 GCF_000276665.1 Chinchilla lanigera | reverse complement strand
CACACACACACACACACACACACACACACACAGCTTTTGAGCCCACAGCCCCCAGAGCCCTCTCGGCTCAGCCCTCTTCCAGGCAGGCAGGCAGGTGGGCATGTTCACCATATGTGCTGCCAGCACAAGCAGGGGCCTGGCGGATGTGGTGTGGCAGCCTGGTAACCATTTGTTTTCACCTGGTCCTCACGCTGCTAACATGTTGGAGCATCTCCATGTGTTAACCCTCTTGCTGCCAATCATACAATCTTGAAGGAAGAGACTGAAGAGAGCATGGAGAATGTCTAGGATTCCCTCTTCCATCAGTCAGTCACTCAGCAACCATTGACTGGGGGTAACTTGCCCTCTGCAAGGCCCACATGGGCTCAGGGAAGCCAGAGGTGAAGCAGGCTTGGGCCAGCCTGAGAGAAGCAGCTTAGAGTCTAAGGGAGACACACAACAAGACAATTCCAGTCCAGCCCGATGCAGGCAGTGAAGGGGTCAGAATGGGGCCCCGGGTGGAAAGAAATGTATGAGAGTGTGGAATACTGAGGAAACTGTTTAAAGTGGTTGGGAAAGTCCACGAGCATGTGTGTGTGTGTGTGTGTGTGTGTGTGTGTGTGTGTGTGTTTAGAAAGGGGGTAGAGGATACCTTACAAGATGTAATGAAAATATACAGTGACTGTTTAAATTAAAAATTATTACAGTAAAAGACACATTCCCGTAAATCCCTCTGAAAATACCCCCCTGACTTTAAACACACTTATCAAATCATTCTTGCCACTTTCTGAAGCAGTTCTGGACGTCCTCTTTTGTGAGTGTCTTTTCATGGTTGTCTTGATGTCCTGAATTGATTAAAAACATTTATAGTGATTTCTGTCAATTAAAAACATTGTAATGTGTCCTCACTCACAGTGTTCCATGGATCTGGCACCATGTAACTGCTGGCTCCTTTCCCAAATCTAAATGATCATGAAAAGTAAATGTTCTGCATCAATGCAGAACATTAGGCAGCTACATAAGACAATGCAACTAAGGATGCTCAAGAAAAGAGGACTTCTAGAACTGCTTTGGAAAGTGGCAAAAATGATGAGATAAATGTGTTTGAAGTGAGGGAGACAAGTATTTTGAGAGGGTTAATGGCAATGTGTCTTTTACTGTAATACTTTTTTTTTTTTTTTCATTTTTTGAGACAGGGTCTTGCTATGTAGTTCAGGCTGGTCCAGGACTCAGTGTAGCTCAGGCTGGCTTTGAACTCACAGCAATCCTCCTGCCTCAGCCTTCCAAGTGCTGGGATTATGGGCATGTGCCACCACACCTGGCCTGTAATACATGTTTAAAAGTTTAAACATTCACCATAATTTCAGATCCTATCTCACCTCCTGTAGGGATGAAGAGCTATTAAAAACCACTAACTACCCAGTGAGAGAGTAGTTTGTGTTTTAGAATAACTCCTGTGGGTCTGTGGGAGAAATGGAGGGAGAAGAGGAGAGGGGGGTGGTGAGAATACAAAGGGATTCCTGCCTCTTCCAATGAGGACCAGGGCCCCCTCTTCCATCAGCCTCAGCTGCCACCCCAAGCACAATGTACAGGGGCCAGACAGTCACTGGGGACACACACTGCCTGCTTCCCGAAGACCTTCCACGGCAGGCAAGGCCAGGGTGGCAGCTCCAGGCTGGCTTTCCCAGCCCACCTATACAGTCCCAGTGGCCAGCGCCTGGGCCTGTCCTACCCAGGGTGGGACAGTGGGGAGTACCACCCCTCTGGCAGCTGGGGTCCAGGAACAGACTTGCCCTCACCCATCTGGACTCCATGTGTCTGTGGGGCTCTCAGGCCCCAGGTACCTCCTTTGCTCAGCTTTCAAACTGCTGGCTAGAAGTCAGCTTGGTAGGAAAACCTCAGCATCTGGATTCTGAGGCCTACAGGACTGGCTCTCCTGTCCCTCACTGTCGCCTTCCGGCTGTGTGAGCCCGCTCAGCTCAGCTGTGTCCCGGACAGGCAGGCAGGTGGGCATGCTCACCATATGTGCTGCCAGCACAAGCGGGGGCCTGGCGGATGTGGTGTGGCAGCCTGGTAACAGTTGTTTTCACCTGGTCCTCACGCTGCTAACCTCTGGGCTGCTGCCTTCACCTGTGAAATGAGACATCCTAGGCGATCTGGGAGACAATTTTAGCATTTGCTCAAAGTCAGACTTGTGAGCATTAATTGAACAGGGCTGTGATTGTCATCCTATTCTTTCATGGCCCTGGTTACTAGTTGTGTGATTTTGGGCAAGTTACCCTCAGTATGCATAGTGGGGAATTCTGAGTAGGTACAGGTAAATGACTTAAAATAGTGCCTGGTATACAGTAGACCCACAAAAATGCTTTCTTAATTTGTGTTTCTTACAAGAATTCTTTTACTCTGCTTTGGAGCTCACCACTGGAGCCAGAACCCTTGTCATAGACTCTGGGATCTAGATCCGAGCAGCTCCCAGCTTCCATATAATTCAGCAATTTTAGCAGCACATGTAACAACTGTTGGTTGAAATTTGCTGTGGAGCTGACCTCGAGCTGGGTGGACTGACTGGGCTTCTTTTTTTTTTTTTTTTGGTTTTTCTCCGGTACCAGGAACTGAACTCACGACCTTGCGCTTGCCAGGCAGGCGCTTTTGCCGCTGAGCTAAATCCCCAGCCCCTGGGCTTCTGAAATAGATAAACTGACCACGTCATTTCCTGTCTCATGGATAGCCAGACCTCAGTGAATGCTGCTCTGCTCTTTCCCCTCAAACTGATGAAGCTTTTCATACCACAGAGAACATTGGGCACTGGGTCTCAGAATAGCTATTGGGCCTTTCACTACCCTTGTGCAAAGGTCCCAGTGTTCTATGACCCAAGCCCCTGTGTGTTTTGGAAAGAACCCAAGCGTAATGGCCAGCTATGCCTACATAATGGTCCACTCTCTGAACATCAAAGGCAGAGATTTCTTTTTCTTTTCCTCAAGCCAGAGCCCTGGACAACATCTCTACCAGTTCCACCAGTCTGAAGCTCGAACTGGACTCCCTTTAGCACAAGGCACCAGACGTGGACATGTGCTTGCCAGTGTTTCACTGTCAATTCTGTCACATCTATTTGGGGAACAAGATGTGGACTCATTCAGTGAATCATTCAGCTGAGCATCACACCTGGTGACAGCCATAAGTCACTCTGGGCTGGAGTAGGCCATTCACTTATTCAGTCAGCAAACGCAGATACCTTCTCTGCCAGAGGAGGCTGCCGAGGGAAGCAAGCTGTAGTCGCTGCTGTTTCTCGACAAGCAGATATGTTACTGGATTTTCTTAGGTAGATGATATAAGCAAACTTCACTTCTCTGCACAAAGAGCCAAGAGCAAAATTATTTCTCCTCTTCCAACAATTCCATATGATGCTTCCAGGTCTGGCAAAAGCATTCCGTGTGTTTAGAACCACCGAGTAGTAGCTTTCCAAGATGTAGCATTTCAGTCAATCTGCAAACAAGCCCGTGAGGAAGGCGTTATATCCTTTCCACACACAAGGAAACAGAGGCCCGTCGATTTACCTGGGTCACCAGCAGAATTAGCCCCTTCTCTCTCCTACAGTGAAGCTTATACTGTACCACACTGACGCTTATGAACCCCTCAGTCCCTGCTTACTGTGATTGTTCCTCTTTTGAAATTCTAGTTCCTGGTGGAAAGAAATTTGTCTTTGCTGAGCATGGTGGCACACGCCTGTAATCCCAGCACTCAGGAGGCTGAGGCAGGAGGATTGCTACAAGTTTGAGGCCAGCCTGGGCTACATAGCAAGTTCAAGGCCAGTCTGAACTGCAGAGTAAGACCCTATCTCAAAAAACAAAACATAACCAAAGGAAAAAAAGAAAAAAGAAATTTGTCATCAGAAAGATAGCTTCTGTATCTTTCTGGTGGTACCTGCCTGTAATTCCAGCCACTGGGGAGACTGAAGTACAAGGATCACAAATTGGAAGCCACAGCCAGGCACGGTGGTGCATGCCTGTAATCCCAGCACTTGGGAGACTGAGACAGGAGGATCGCTTCAAGTTTGAGGCCAGCCTAGGCTACATAGTGAATCCAGGCCAGCCGGAACTACATAGCAAGACCCTATCTCAGAACAATAACAACACCACCACCAACAACAAAAAAACACCCAAAAAACAGGCAGCTTTGAGCTATATCTCCTGCCTGTTTATTTTAAACTTGGGTAGCTTTGTTGGTAGAGCATCAAGCTTTTAATTTGAGGGTCCAGAGTTCAAGTCGCTGTTTGGGCACAAGTTGGAGGCCAGCCTAGGCAACATAACAAAAAATAGAAAGGGCAGGGGATATACCTCAGCAGTGGAGCTCTTGTCTCGCATATACAAAGGCCTGGGTTCGATCCCCAGTATCAGGAAAAAAAAATCAGCATCTGTTTTCCCCAAACCTTTATTTTTTCTTTTACCAAGGTGTAGTACACGTCTATTTTTAACAATTCAAACATTACTGGAACGTTTAAAAAATAAAAGTCACAGGTATTGCCCTCCCCCAAAATAACAGCTGTTAACAATATGGGGACATATTCTTCCAGTCTCTTCCTATGCAAATATTAATAACACACACAAAAACCATAATACTTGTTAGTATTCAAGCATACCACACACCTTGTAAAAAAATTTAACACTATTTTGAGGACATCTTTCACTGCAGATTCTCAGGAGCTGCCTTATTCTTTTAAACAGGTACATGTAAACCAAGGCCTGGCTATCTCAACAGCTCCTCTCCACGCCCCAAGAAGGGTTATTTGGGCCAATATCTATTCTCCTTTGGCCAAAAAGTTGCTTGAAGGATTCTTGACTCTCATCTCATGCATAGGATGAGCTACTTACTTGAAACACTTAACATAATTTCAACTAAGGTTTCCCAAAGTGGCAGTTTAATCTCACTTTCCCCTACTAAGTTCCTCTCTCTCTCTCTGTCTCTCTCTCTCTCTTTTTCTCTCTCTCTCTTCCTTTGTGAGACAGGATCTCACTATGTAGGTCAAGCTGGCCTTGAACTCGCTATGTAGCCCAGGCTGGCCTCAAACCTGTGGCAACCCCTCAGCCTCCTGAGTGCTAAGGTTACAGACAGACATGCACCACCACAAAAATCTTAGCTCCGCAGTTTCTGAGGGAAACCAAGGGATCACATCTGTGTATTCATGAGACCATCTCAGACCTAGTTCAGGACCTGGCATCTGCTAAGAACTCAATTACTGAGTGGATCTAGAGATTCTTATGCTCAAAGGATGGGCATTTAGGAGGTGTTTTTTTAGAGCCTGCAAAGTTGCCCTCTGAAAACAGTAAAGCAACATGAGGGGATGAGAGGGTTGATTTCCTCACAGTGTAAGAAAGATACTTTTTCCAATGTCCTGTTCTGTTTAGTCCTATGCAGTGTGTGGTGGTAAATCTTCTCCTCCACTTTCTCCAGGGCAAAAGGAGATATGAACCTGCATCGTGCCAGCTGGGCTGGGACCCCAGCATGTGTGGCACCACCTGCTCCCTGCTAGGCCCCACCCTGTCTCCAGCCCCTTGGCCTCCCAGCTGCCTGGCAGCCAGCAGTTAAGGATGAAGCCTTTGAAGTCTCTGTCTGTCCTGACAGCTTGGTGTGGCCACCTGTGCCCTGTCTTCAAAGGCAGAAGAGGAGCAACACCCAGTGTAGCTCTTGAAGAGGGTGAATACCTCAGCTGCAAGGGGCTGAACTTGGCATGGAGCCAGAGTTAGGTGAGCAAGGGCCCCCAGGTCCTCTCTGCTCCAGTGTCAGGGCTCTCTTTTCATCTAAGGATGGCTCCATGAAGTTTCATATGGATGTGTGCCTTGAGAGTCGAATGTTCTAGATGCACTGTCCTCTGGTGGCCTGCTCTGCAGATCTCTACCCATTAGATGGAGGAAGAGGGTCAAGTCCTATGGCTTGGCTGGGGACAGGAAGTGGCTGAATTCCCCCTCATTTAGGGCATACCTTTTCTCTCATTCATTCAACAAATATGAGTGGAGCACCTGCTGCAGAATCAGCATTATTCAGGGTTCAGCAGTAGCACTGCAAACATGCCAGCTAAGGTCTGTATCTAAACCTCTCCCAAACTTCATGCTTTAGATGGAAGAGGGAGATTAAAGCAATAGCAAATAAGTGAGTTAGCTAACCCAATGGAAAGTGCTTTGAATGGAAAGAAACAGACACTAAGATAAGGAGGGCCGTGGGGAGCCCTTTAGGTGGGGTGGGCAGGGGGCCACTCTGAGGAGATAGTATTTGAACTGGGCCTGGAAGAGGAGAGGGAGCCATCCCGGCGATGAACTGGAGCCAGAATGTTCCGGGGTAGGACACCACAGGTGGAAAGGCCCTAATGCAAGAATGGAGCTGATGTACTAGATGACCCTAAGAGTGACCCACTAGAAAAGGCAGACAAGGGCCAACTCAGGCAAGGCGGTATAGGTTGTGCAGCTGCAGGGAAGAGGATACGCTTTGAGTACAACAGAAAATCACATCCTGCTTTGTGTGCAAGGTATTGTTAATCATCTACTCACTTATTCATTCATTCAGTCAGTCTGCTGGTCAGCTAGCAATCTTTTTCTCAGTACAAGTGCAGAGGCTGGGAATCCAGACACAGACCTCACCTTCACAAGGTTCTAGCCTAGCAGCTAAAGATGGTGTATATCTTGCACTACATGTGTTTCTCATGTGTATCAGTCAGTGTTTTACTAGAAAAATAGACATAACAAAAGTCATACAAATTACAAGATTGGCTTACGATAGTCAGCCACAGAGCTGGATGAGGAAGCACATAGAGGGTGTCTGCACACTGAAGGTTGAAGGTTTCAACCCAAGGTCTGGAGTTCACTGCAGTGTCCAGTGCAAGTCCGTATCAGGAGGCCAATGGGTCTTAGAAAGCTGAACAGTCTCTGATGGAAAGTGGAAGAATCCGAGCAGAAGCTGAAGGGTCTTCGCTAGAAGCCAGGAGATGACATCTAAGCTGAAGGTAAAGACTGGAGCCTCTCTGAAGAGGAAAAGCAACCCCATCCTTCCTCATTTCACCTTTATATTGTCCAGGTGACAAGCTGCCCTAGGGCAGGTCCTCTATACCCTAGGGTGTACAATTGCTTAGCCAACTTAGTTAAGCTTCTAAACTTCTCAAGTTGACACAGTCAATCAACCATTACATCATGTAAGCACTGACTGATACAGATATTTGTACTGGAAGTGGCTCTAGAGAAATGAAATTATAAAGACGACATTCTTTAATGGCTTTAGTGGTTCCTGGAGCTGGTTTTCTAATTTAATGAGATCTAAAGATGCCATGGTCTCTCCTTCTGATACTGTGAGGACTTCAGTACTGATAATCCTTGGTGTAAACTGTTTAAAGTAACACACAGTGTAGATCCATTTGATTATCCTAATTCACCACTTGTGAGATGTAAGGAATTTAGTGACTCTATGTATGATATTTTTGAATATTTTTTGGCAGAGTGGGAAATATAATGATGCTGGCTGGTCACTCTGAGCATCTCTGGACAAACTAGTGAAGGAAAACAGTGAGCTCAAAGCATCCATAGGAAATCTATTCTTCTAACTATGAGGACACATTGATAAAGGAAAATAAGGACCTCAAAGATTCAAATTTCTAGCTCCAGACACACATAAAGAATTTTAAAGCTCGTAAGTGTGTCCTGAAAGAGAATCTCTTCTTCTTTAGCCACAGAGCTGAGGTTAGAGAAACCCAAACACAAGCCCCCATAGTGTGATTGGCTTAAATACAGCATAAGTTTAATGCTCAGCCTCAAGGGGAAGTAAAGGTGAAGGTGCTGCTTGGAAAAGAATCTATAAGCTGAGATGAAGATGTTTGGGAGGATCCTGATGAGGCTGAGGATGTTGAGCGCTGAGACTCTAATGAGATTATTTTGCCGAGGAAGAGATTTCCCCACCCACAGTGGTGGAGGCATCCCCACCCCTACCCCTTGTGGTGTTGGCCTCTTCTAATACACCTGAGGAAACTAATCCTGTGCTGACCAAGCATGATAATGCTGACATTCCCTAGGACCCACTCTCCTCACACACTTTTTCATGTAGGTCTATAACCAGGCTCAAATTGCAGAATGTTCCTAAGAGTGAGGTACATAGTGTGACCTATGAGGAGTCCTCTATTCCTCCAAAGAACTTCTTGAGTTTTCTAATTCTTCCAAGCAGGGGCCTGATGAACAAGGCGGATGAGGGAAAATGGTGGCAGAAACATACACCTGAATCAGGCTGAGTTTGTCAACATGGGCCCACTAAGCACAGATTCTGAAATTAATGTTGCAGATTGTGGAGTTTAAAAAAATGTTAATAGTTTATTTGGTTGGTGGTAGAAGTATGGATCAAGAGATGGCCCACTGTGAATGAGTTAGAGATGCCTGATGTTCCATGGTTTACTGTTGGTGAGGGATTCAGAGGCTAAGGGAAATGGAAATGCTAGTGTGGATTTGTATGTTAAACCTAATCTGCCGCACTAGGATGAGCCAGGAGATATACCCTTCACTAACACCTTGAGAAACAGATTCATGAGGGAAGCACTGGCAGCCCTGAAGAGCCCTATCACTGTTCTTCTCTATATGCCAGACTTTGCAATGGGGACCATGGTTACTCACTGGGAAACTTAAGGGCAATGAATTTGTTTGGGTCCTGGCGTGGCAGGAATCAAGTGGCAGCGTTTAATCACCAAGGCAAGGTGCATCTACTTACGTAATGGACAGCAGAAGCAGAACAATGATCAGAATGGTCTGACACCTATAGACCTATGGTGTTGACCAAACAAAAGTGAAATAGAAGTGAATGGGCTGGGGATATAGCTCAGTGGCATAAGCACCTGCCTGGCAAGTGCAAGGTCATGAGTTTGATCCCTGGTACTGCAAAAAAAAAAAAAAAAGGAAAGAAAGTCAAATAGATAGGAAGACTACAAAATTTTCACTAAATTTATATAATCAAAAGAATTTAAGGGCAACCTACTTCAAATCATAGTAAGATGGAATCACAGCCCTTCAACCAGTTCCCAAATTTGAGCCAATTTACAGATCCACAACATCTTGAATGAAGAGGAAGCTGGGCCCCCTTGAGGAAGGACCCTGTTGCACCACCAAAAATTCATACAACCAATCTTCCTCTCATCTTTCCCTAAAGGGGAAGTTACCAGAGTACTATACACTGGGGGAAGGAAATGAGCAGACATGGGCACTGGTTCTGGATTAACACTGATTCCAGGGGATCCAAAACATCATTGTGGCCCTTCAGTAAGAGTAGAGGCCTGTGAGGAGATCAATGCAGTATTAGCAAACGTCTAACTCACAGTGGGTCCAGTAGGACCTCAGACCCATCCCGTAGCCATTTCCCCTGTTCAAGAATGCATAATTGGGATAGATGTAATTAGTATCCGACAGAATCCTCATTGGTTCCTTAACCTGTGGTATGAGGGATGTTATGGTTGGAAAGGCCAAATGAAAACCTTTAGAGTTCATTTTACCTGGTAAAATAGTAAACCAAAACCAATAGTGCATTCCTGGAGGGATTGCAGAGATTAATGCCAATATCAAGGACTTGAAGAATGCAAGAGTAGTGGTTCCTACTGCATCTTCATTTAATTCTCCCATTGACCTGTGCAGAAGAAAGATGAGTCTTGGAAAATGACAGTAAATTACCATAGACTAAATCAAGTAATGACTCTGATTGCAGCGGCTATACTAGATGTGGTTTCCTTGCTTGAGCAGATTAACACATCTCCTGGTACTTGGTGAGCAGCTATTGATTTGGCAAATGCTTTCTTCTCCATAGCCCATCAGAAATAATTTGCTTTCAGCTGGCAAGGCCAGTAATACACTTTCACTGTCCTACCTCAGGGTTACATTAACTCTCCAGCTCTGTGTCGCAGCTTAGATTGCAGGGATATTGATCATCTTTCTCTCCCACAAGGTACCACACTGGTCCATTACATTGATGATATTATGCTGATTGAATGAAGTGAGCAGGAGGTAGCAACCACTCTGGATTTGTTAGTAAAGCATTTGAAAGCCAGAGCATGGGAAATAAATTCAACTAAAATTCAAGGTCCTTCAACATCAGTGAAATTTCTAGGAGTCCAGTGGTGTGGAGGATGTAGAAATAGTCCTTTTAAGATAAAGGAAAAGTTATTTCATCTAGTTCCTCCTGCAACCTCCCCCTGAGAAAAGGCCTGATACCTAGTGGACCTATTTGAATTTTGGAAGCAATACCTTCCTGGCTTAGGTGTTTTACTCTGGCCCACTTATCAAGTGACTTGGAAAGCTGCTAGTTTTGAGTAGGGGCCAGAATAACAGAAGGCTCTGCAACAGCTCTAGGCTGCTATGCATGCTGCTCTGCCCCTGGGGCCACATGATCCTGCAGACGAATGGTACTTGAAATGTCACTGGCAGGTAGGGATGCTGTTTGGAGTCTCTAGCAGGACCCCATAGGTGAATTACAGCAAAGGCCTTTAGAATTTTGGAGCAAAGCTCTTCCATCATCAGCAGATAACTATTCTGTCTTTAAAAAATAGCTCTTGACCTGTTATTGGCCCTTAGTGGAACTTCAGTGCTTGACCATGGGATACCAGGTTGCCATGTGATCTGATCCGCTGAGTCATAAAGTTGGATGTGCACAGCAATAGATAGTCATTACATGGAAATGGTACATATGTGATTAAGCTAGAGCAGAGCCAGAGGGCACAAGTAAGTTACATGAAGAAGTTGCCCAGATGCCCATGGCTTCTACCCCTGCTATATTGCCTTCTGTCTCCCAGCACGTACGTGTGGCCTCATGGGGTATACCATATGATCAGCTGTCAGAAGAAGAGAAGGGTAGGGCCTGGTTTGCAGATGGTTCTGCTCCTCAGGCAGGCACTACCTGCAAGTGGACAGCTGCAGCATTATAGCCCCTTTCTAGGACATCCCTGAAGGACAATGGTGAAGGGCAATCTTCACTGTGGGCAGAAACTCGGGCAGTGCATCTGGTAGTACATTTTGCCTGGAAGGAAAAATGGCCAGATGTGTGACTATATACTGATTCATGGGCTATAGTCAGTGGTCTGGTGGGATGGTGAGGAATTTGGAAGAAACATGGTTGGAAAATTGGTGACAAAGATATTTGAGGAGGAAGTATGTGGGGGTTTTTTGTTTTTTGTTTTATCTTTTTTGAGACAGGGTCTCGCTATGCAGTTCAGGCTGGTCTTGAGCTCACTTTGTAGCCCAGGCTGGTCTCAGACTCGGAACAATCGAGGAGGAGGTATGTAGATAGACTTCTCTACATGGGCAAAGAATGTAAACATATTTGTAACCCATGAAAATGCTCAACAAAAAGTGCTGTCAGTGGAGGAAGACTTTAAAATCAAGTGGATAGCATGACCTGTTTTGTAGATAGCAGTCAACCTCTGTCTTCAGCCACCCCTGTCATTGCCCAATGGGTTGATGAACAGAGTGGCCATGGTGGCACAGATAAAAGTTGTGCATGGGCTCAACAACATGAACTCCCACCCACCAAGGCTGATCTGGCTACAGCCACTGCTAAGTGCCCAATATGCCAGCAGCACAGACCAACACTAAGTCCCCAATATGGCACCATTCCCTGTGGTGATCAGCCTGCAGCCTGGTGTCAGGCTGACTATGTTGGACCACTTCCATCATGGAAGCGACTGCACTTTGTCCTCATTGGCACACACACTTATTCAGGTTATGGATTTGCCTTCCCGCACTTAATGCTTCTGCCAAAGCTACTATCCATGGATGTACAGGATGCCTTGTTCACTGTCATGGAATTCCACACAGCGTTACTGCTGATCAAAATTTGGCACATTTTACTGCCAAAGAAATGAGGGAATGGGCTCATGCTCATGGAATTCATTAGTCTTACCATGCTCCTCACCTTCTAGAAGCAACTGGATTGATAGAAAAGTGGAATGATCTTTTGAAGACACACAGCGCCAGCTGGGTGTCAATAGCTTGCAAGGTTGAGGCAAAGTTCATCAAAAGTCTGTACATGCTTTGAATCGGCATCCACTATATGCTACTGTGTCTCCCATAGCCAGGATTTACGGGTCTAGGAATCAAGGGGTGGAAGTGGGAATGGTGCCACTCACCATTACAACCAGGGATCCACCAGCAAAATTCTTGCTGCTTATTCCTGTGCCCTTATGTTCTGCTGGCTTAGAAGTCTTAGTTCTGGAGGGAGGAAGGCCTGTATCAGGATGCGTAACAATTATACCATTGAATTGGAGGCTAAGACTTCCCCTTGCTCATTTTGGAATCTTCTTGCCTCTGAGTAAACACACTTAAAAGGAGTTACAGTGTTGGCAGGGGTGACTGATCCAGCCTGTCAAGGGGAAACTGGACTATTACTCCACAATGGAGGAAAGAAGAAATATACTTGGAGTGCAGGAGATCCCTTAGGGTGCTTCCTAGTGTTACTATGCCCTGTTATTAAGGGGACGGGAAACTATAACAACCCAATCCAGGCAGGACAACAAATGGTCCAGAACCTTCAGGAATGAAGGTACGGGTCACTCCACCATGGAAAGAACCAAGACCTGCTAAGGTGCTTGCTGAAAGCCAACGGAATACAGAATGGGTGTAGAAGAAGGTAGTTCTAAATGCCAGCTATGACCCCATGACCAGCTACAGAAACATGGACTGTAATTGTTTTGTTTTGTCTTTAATTTTAAAAAGAGTAGTAAATGAGAAACAAACAAACAAAAAAATAGAACAGTATCACGAACATAAATCAAAGCAAGATCATTCAAAGTGATACAGGGTCTCAAGACAAAATAATACAAATCAACAGTGGTTGTTCCATTACATATGGCTATCCTCAACTACATTGCTTGGATTACCAGATGTAAGAATGAAAGATTGCTCAAACCATGAAAGAGAATAAGAAAATAATTCTTTGATAAAACATTAGAGATAATACAGAGTTTCACTAGACAAGATGGTAGGAGTTCACCATTTTAATTCCATTGCATATTGTTACCTTTAAATCAGTTATCAGACCACCAGACACAAGTATGCAAAGTCAATCAGAATATAAAAGATTGTAAGCATTAACTGTTCATTTCAATACACTATCAGACATCATCAATACAGTCATCGCAGCTATTCATATATATATTTTGCCTTCCTTCTTTCTTTTTTCTTCTTTCCCTCATCCCAGTCATTCCTTCCTTTGAGCAATTTCTTTCATGGACTGTAACTGTAATAGTTCTCCTAATATCCTTCCTACGTAATATGTTTTGTGTATGTGTTTTTCTTTTTGTTGTTTTTGTTTTTGTTTTGAGACAGGGTCTCACTATGTAGTTCAGACTGGCCTTGAACTCACTTATGTAGCCAAGGCTGGCTTCCAACTCATGGTGATCCTCCTGCCTCAGCCTTCCAAGTGCTGGGATTACAGGTGTGCACCACCATGCCCAGCTTGGCCCTATGTAATATGCTGGTAGACTTAATACTGATTCTTAAGTATTGTTAAACCTATGTTACAACGTTCAAGTTATGAAATGTTAGGAGTAAGCAAAACTTGCCTTCAGTTCTAGGAGGGAATAAGTGTGTTTCCATTTGTATGCAGAATCGTCATAATATATTAGGTGTAATTATAAACTTGTCTTTGTATTTGGAGACAATAGCTTAAGGAAATCTGTCTGATTGTCAAGTTGCAGGGGGTGGATTGTGATAGTTAACTAATTGTATCAATCTGAGCAAGGAATGCACAACTAATTTGGCTCAGCGTAGTTCTGGGTGTGGCTGAAGGGGATTTACTGAAGATAGGAGACCCATCCTGGGTGTGAGTGACAGCAACCAATAGGTTTCAGCCTGAACGGAATAAAAGGGTAATGAGAAGCAAAGCTTACTTCTGTGTCTTGGGAGGAGCTGCAGTCTTCACTTCACCTTGGACATTGTCTCCTGGCTTCCAGGACAGACTCTTCAGACTTCCATTGCAGATCCTTTGGCCTCCTGGTACAGACTCACAGGGGACACTGCAGTGAGCTCCAGGCCTTTAACTTGACCTTTGGATCTCCAGAGCTTAGACAGCCCCTTTGCATTTTTCCACACCTGACTGCACGGCCATTGTAAGCCAATCTTGTAAATTCTTATGTATTTGTACATCTTGCATTAAATCTGTTTCTCTAGTAAGAACCGACTGATATATTTGTTAAGTAAAAAAAAAAAAAAAGGGAGGGAGTCAGAGAAAGAAGAGGGAAGGATGGGGACTTGCTGAGTGCTGAAGAAAGGGCATTTGCAACAGAGCAGAAGGAATGACCAATGCAGAGCTTGGGCCACATGAGACGGCATGAAGAAGGCTAGTAGCCTGCTGGGGGTCATGGGAGGCCTCCCAGAGGTGACAAGCGACCATAACAGGCCTCACCTCCTGTTTTTGGAACTCTTCCTATTTGGGGCCCATAGTAGCTGCAGAATAAATGTTGGATTGATGGATGTGGTGTTGTTGAACACTATCTGCCAATATTTTATACTCTCTGTTTCTCAGGCACAATCTGGGATGGCAATTCTTTACCACCTGTAAAGTTAGTTGTGCTCGTATGACTTGCCTTGGCTAGTGTCATATAAGCAGACATGATGGTGAGGCATCTCTAAGCAGCAGTTTTAAGAGCTAGTGAATGACGTACATGTCCCCTCAGAAATCACAGATACACAAAAAGGAGTCTCCTTGGGTCTAGGTCCCTGACAGAGAATGGGATAAAGCAGTGGTCTTCAGCCACTGAGATTCTGGGTGGTTGTTACTGAAGCAGCACATGTCCTGTCCTGACTTATAGAAGAGATTAGTGAAAGATCCCAGGGAGAAATTTTGAGTTAAGACAGGGGTATAAGTACCCTTTGAAAGTGACAGGTGTGGTAAGGCTATTAAGTGATGAGTCATTCTGAAGTTCATTAAAAATATTTCTTGAGGGGGCTGGGGGTTTAACTCAGTGGCAGAGCGCCTGCTTGGCAAGCGCGAGGTTGTGAGTTCAATTCCTGGTACCGAAAAAATAAAAAATTTCTTGAGGTGGGCATGGTGGTGCACGCCTGTAATCCCAGCACTCAGGAGGCTAAGGCAGGAGGATCATTGCAAGTTTGAGGCCAGCCTGGGCTACAAAGTGAGCTCAAGGTCAGCCTGAACTGCACAGTGAGACCTTGTCTCAAAAAGACAAAAACAAAACAAAAAAAATTTTTTTTTTTTTTTTTTTTTTGAGATAGAGTCTCACTGTGCAGTTCAGGCTGGCCTTGAGCTCACTTTGTGGCCAGGCTGGCCTCGAACTCACAACGCTCCTCCTGCCTCAGCCTTCCGAGTGCTGGGATTATAGGCGTGAGCCACCATGCCTGGCCAAAAAAATTATTTCTTGAGAAAAGAATATTGAAACCTTCTCTTTATTCAGCCAGTCACAGGCAGCTGCCACATCCTTCTAGCACACTGACCTCACCCATTGGCTCTCACTCCCCTTTTCTGTCACAGGGACAGGACTGGGAGTTTCCTGTTGTCACATCCACAGCCTTTGTTCATTCCATTGGATCATCTGTTTACTCCCAAACAGTTCTTGTGACCTGTTCTGTGTGTGGGGGTATTGTGCTCAGGGATGGGGACATCAAGGTCAGTGCAACTTGCCACATGGTCACAGGAAGTGTACAGGCCAAAGAACAATACAGGAATGTAAACAAACACACCAGCACACACACGGTATGCATGCCATGTGTGCATATGCGTGCACGCACGCGTGCACACACACACACACACAGGTGTTCCACATAAGAGAGACTGAGTTGGCTTCTTTGATATATGAGCTAGGTGCTAAGAATGGGCCAGGGTTCCAATGGGAAAGGTAGGAAGGATGCTGGTACCATGGCACAGGGTTGTGCCAGAGAAGTGAAGCTCCTGAGTGGGCTGAGCAGCAGGGAGGGCTGGGCACAGAGAGCTCATGAAGGCCTACAGTGCCACATGGAGGGATCTGAACTTTGTTCTCGTGTCAGTAGCGAGCCACCAAAGGTCTTTGAATAGAGGAGCAATTGGGTGAGAGCTGAATTTTGGCTGTGGAAAGTACCAGGCCACCAATTTCCAGCTGAACGACTTTGGCAAGTAATATAACCTCACGAGCCTCAGTTTCTTCATCTGTAAAATGGACCTGACCATTGTCCCTAGCTCATAATGTCAGAAGGAGAAATAGTGTAAGGAAAGCACTTAGCAAGATACTGGCACATAGCAAGGCTGAGCAAATGATAGATGTGACTATTATGAGCAAAGTGTGACATCACAGGGAACAAGTGATGCTGAATGTGTATATGGCACTGGGAAGGGGAGGAAATGTTACATTTTCCCAGCTGCATTTGCAAACTCTGGTCTCTCATCACTGTGCCCAGCCCCATCTCATTTGACTCTCGCCTCATCTCACTGTGCTGGAGGGAGGACCAGCGGGGTGGATGGGCGACCTGCAGCAAGCTGTCTCACTCAGCACCGGTCTTGGGGCTGCCTCACTCTGACTATAAACCCCAGGTCCCGGGATGGGCAGCTTTGATGTGCAGCTACAAAGGTCTGGCTGCCCTTGCCTGGGACAGCCAGGTCTTCATAGGTGATGACACCCCAGTCATTTCCAAGGATTTCTTTAATAAGGGATAATAGAGGTGCTTGGCTATGTTCTGAAAAGTCTCAAAGGCCACTTCTGGTATAAACCTGGTTAATATGGTCACAAGACAGGCTTAGAGCTTTGGTCACACCCAAGTCACGCTTCTCAGAAGCAGCGATGTTTAAGCTGAGGCCCGAGGCATGAGTAGTGGCTAGGTCGGCCAAGGTAGTGGGAGGCTGGAGGCAGGGACAGCAGAGGGGACAGCACATGGCTTGGTGGAGCTGAGGGAGCAGAGCACAAAGGATGGAGAGAGATGTGGCTGGAGAGAGGCCGGAGTCCGATCCCAGGGGGCCTTTCCAAAAAGTCACCCACATGGATTTTTAATGACTTGGTGATTCGGTGCCCCTCAGGACATGGAAGAGGGATTCTGCAGATTTGATGCCACGGGGATTTTCTGTATCTTCACCCCTGCTGAATCACCAGTAGGAAACCAGAGAAGGGGACCCTGAGGCTGGGATGGAGGTGGTCCCAGCTTTCGGAAAGTTCCAGAGCACCAGAAGCCAGACACCCTACCCTGGTACCTTGGGTGCTGTTCTGCTGTGTGAACCCGGGCAAGTTGCTTTGACTCTCTGAGTCAAAGGTAATTCTGCGTGATGTGAACAAATTCCCATGTAAGTGCCCTAGAAATGCTTACCCGTTTATTTCCTCCTGGAAAAAGGAGTTTATTTTGCCCAAAGGGCCAGCTCAGGGTGGATGAAACATTGATTGGACATGCTCGGCTTCATGCAGTCCCAGCAGGCAGTCAAACACAGGGTGGAGAAGCTGTCCCGGGGACTGGCTGAGATGAAAAGGCGTCATCTGTAAAAATGGCTCCCCACCCATCTCTTGTGGAGCCTCTCTGGCAGCCTCTGGGCTGGCCCTCCACTCAACCCAGAGGAACAGCACGCCGAGGGCTCCAAGTTCTCACGTTTCCACTCTGCCTTGGCTCAGAATAAAGCTGCTAGGAACATGAGTGTGCTTTCTGTCTCTGCTTTCTGTTCTTTTGGATGAATAACGGTGAGCAGAATTACTGGATCACACGGTAGTTCTGGGCTTAACTTCTATACTGTAAGTTTCTGTTCTTCAGTTTAAACACTGGGCAGGTAGAGCTCTCTTTACCTCTGCCCTCTTGCCCAGGTTTGGTCCACTGCCAGTTTTGGTGCCCAAGCCAGACCTTCTTTGTGTGGTGCTGGCCTTCTCTGTGGTAGCCTAGTTGGTGTGTCCATGGCCACCACTCATCCACCTCTGGCTCCCACCCCAGAGAGGAATGAGAGGCCACCTCCTATTTCCTGGTGGTCCCTAGATGAAGGTAACATGACATACTGGCCCCTTGGAGTAGCGTTGGGGAGCCCAGCCCCACTGTTGCCCATCCCAGAATCTGCACCCAACAGGTTAGTGTTCTGGCTACAAGGATGAGCTCTGAGATCAGGATGAGATCTGAGATCAGACAAAATTGGGTGTGACTCTTGGTTTGGGCAGTCACCAGATGTGTGAGTTTGAGAAAGTCATTTCATCTCTCTGAGCCTCAGTTTCCCCATCTATAAAAGGGGATAGTAATTGACTTAGTTAAGAAATTCCGCTGAACTCTTCGCCTGGCACAGAGCAAGTAGTCAGCAAAAGAAAGTGTCATGATCATGGTCATCACCTGGCCAGGCACAAAACTGAAGGAACAAGGTTTCCATATTAGAGAGTGGGAGTTGGGGCAGTGAGATATTTTTGGGCAGGGCCCTTAGGGTCCTAGCTGAGGGCACTGGAGAGGGCAGTCCAGGTTGGCCAAGACAAACTTTTCCCCTCCCCATGAGTCTATCTCCCTGTAAATTTGTTTTCCTCATTGTGAGTCACGGGAGGGGAAGGAAGCATGCACTAGTAGAATGTCATCCCATTGGTCTTTTGGTCTGGGGATCATTTCCCTTGATAGTTGTGCCTGGCTGAATGGTGGTCTCCCTAAAGGAAGTCCCATGTCTTGGAATCTGAGAATGGAATCTCATTTGGAGAAAAGACCTTTGACGATGTAGCTAAAGTTCTTGAGATGGGATCACCCTGTATTACCCAGGTGGGCCCTAAATCCAATAATATACATCCTTATAAGAGACAGAAGAGAAGCCAAAGATCTAGAGCAGGAGACAGCCATGTGAGGATAAACACTTGGAGCCCTCAGAAGCCGGAAGAGGAATTCTTTAAAAATTCTCCCTTGGGGCTGGGGATGTAGCTCAGTGGTAGAGCACTTGACTAGTATGTATAAGGCCTGGGTTTGGTCCCCAGCATGGACATAAATTTTAAAACACACAGGGTGCAGCCCTGCTGACATCTTGATTTTGGACTCCTGGCCTCCAGAACTGTAAGAGAACAAATGTCTGCTGTTGGAGCACTCGAGTCCATGATGATGTGTTATGACAGTCCTAGGAAATGAACACACAGGTGGAGAGGTAGGCTGCCAGCTCTGCTCTTCGCCACAGCCCTCTCTGGGACAGCCACACCAGCCCCCTACTGGCCTCTTGCTGCCTCCAAGCTCACTCCCTCCAGTCCCTCTGCTACACTGTGGCTGCCAGAATGAGGTTACTAAAACCCACGACAGTGTCACATTCCTGTTTGAAGCCTGTATCAGATAGACTCCTTCTGTTCCAAGTAACAGAAAACCCAACCCAAACTGGCTTAAACAAAAAGGATTTTATTGGCTCAGGAAACCAAAAAGGCCAGGGGCTAGGGCTAGCTTCATTGGCTGGCTTTGGGGCTCAAATGATGTCACGGGAATTCATTTTGCTTCATCGTGCTGCCTTCTGCCACATTGGCTTTGGTCTCAGAATCTCCATGGTAGTGAGATGGTGACAGCAGCCCTAACCCCTACATCCTGTCAGATTGGAGATCAGCAGAAAAGAATAAAGACCTCTTCCAGGTCCTCAAGCCAAAGCCTTGGATTGGCTCCCATTGGGTGGGATTTCTCATCCCTCAACCAATCTCTGTGGACATGGGAGAGGGATTCACTGATTGGTTTTTATCTGGGTCACATGGAGAAGTCATGGAGGAGTTATCTCAACCAGAACCACGTAAACGGAGAAGGAAGAAGGAGAGAAAGGGGATAAAAAGAATAACATGGATAGAAAAGTCCCACCTCTTATCTTCCAAGCATAGTAAATACATTTGGAGCAGCAAGCGCATTTAATTATTTAATCATTATTAAATTAAATTAATTTTTTAAAAAACCAGAAGTTTTTTAAAACCAGTGTTATCCAGTGGCCGCTGCTAAGGACCATCAAGATGGAAGTCCCTGGTCTCTAGCATCACTTGAACTCCAACTTTCTTGACACCCCCACACACATCCTGCACATTCTGGTATACACACACAGTCCCCTCTGCCTGCAACACCCTTTTCTCCTTCTGCTCTTCTTTATTTGACTAATTTCTACTTTTCCTTCAGGACTTTTTGTAGCTGCAAGCTTTGTTTCAGCTCTGGACTCCAAAGCACTCCCAAGTGCACCTATGATGGCCCTTAACCCACTGGACTGAACTGACAGTTAGTGAGTCTCCTCCACTGAACTCTGCACCCTGTAAGAGCAGGGATTTATTTTTATTTCTGTTTAACAAATACATTAAGCCTTTTCTGAGGGCCAACCACTGTTCTAGGCCCTTTACAAATATTAACTCATTTGGTTCTCATAATAAACATATGTAGTCAGTCCTATTATTAACCTTACTTTAAAGATCGGGAAACTGGGGTACAGAGAGGTCATGTCTAATTCATCTATATAGTTTTCCAGACCCAGTCCAAGGCTAAGCACTAAGTATTAAAAAAAATATGTGTTTTGACCTAAGGGTATAGCTCAGTGGTAATGTACTTACCTAGTGTGCAACCGGGCCTGAGTTCTATCACTGAGGGGAGAAGGTGTCTTTCAGGTTATCTCTCTTATGCCAGTTGACTACTCCCAGTCTCACCGAGATCACCCTATCCTTGGATTTTTCCATTTCCCAAAGTGGCCCACATTCTGCATCTTTCCACACTGGAAAGAGGAAGCTGCTAAGGAGCCTCAGCCAGAGCCGCCCAAGGTGGCATCTCTCTGGTTCTGTAGCTGGCATCTACTTAACCATGAAGAAAGGGGCCCTGATCTGGATCCTTTAGGCCTATGGAAACCTAGCAGATAGAGGGTGAATGGGGAGCCCAGGAAGCTCCCAGGTAGTCCTCTGTTTCCCTAAATCAGTGTTCCCAGAGTCCAGTTCAGGGGTCTCCTCTTGTCAGTCATTTACTTGCCCATACTAAATCCTATCCTGAAACTTCCTGTGCTTTAACTGCACATTTTTTAAAAAATGTGATGTCCTGTGCTCATAGGGGAGCCTGGCCAGCCTCTACTTCTGCACATCACCTGGCTCCCGCATCTGGGGCTGCCCCTTCCCTCTGCTAGGGCCCTCACTTGTTCTGTCTCCATCTGACCATCCTTGTCCACCTTGGTTGACCTCCTTTCCCTTGTACCTCTGCTTGGTCTCTTTCTGTCTCTCCTTTCTCTTGTTTCTTTTTGCTTGAATCTTCTCCACTATGTCTGTCTGTGTCCCCTGCTTAGCTGTCTGTCTGTCTCCCATTCTTGGTGACCTGGGATGTCAAGAAATGGGCCCCAGCCCTCTTGCTTTTGTGTCATGGTGAGAGAACCTATCTGTAGCAGGGCAACCACAGGCCCCCCACCTATAACGTGCTCCCATCCTATGAGCCTCCCGCTGGGTCCTCTTGCTATGCAATGCTCCTCTATCTTGCCCAGGGGACAGGAACACTCAAGGCTACATGGGCAGGGTGGCTGGCTGCTGCCCCAAGGACCAGGTCTCCAAGGCTTCTCTTAATGAGAGTGCCTTCAATGACACATTCATTATTCCTATTCGAGTCAAAACTGATTAGTTACACTTACCACCGCAAAGATGTAATGATTTTATTGTTTATCTTCAATTTATTTTGATTAACATCTCCGTTCTTTTCACTGCAAGTGCAATTAGGTGCAATCTAACAGCGACTACTTTAATTTTGCTGAAATTAAGATGAATAAGTGATGGCTTATGGTGCTTTGTTTAACAAATAAATCATAGTTAAGAGGAATGTATTAGTAATAAATGAAAAAAGACAGCTTAATTAAAATGCATGGAGCCAGCCTCTTGATGTACATCCAAAATCCAAATCTGAATTCCAAAAATCAGAGGGAGCTGAGGGCTGGGAAGACCCTGGCTGCCTCTGGAAGTGGTGATCAGAGGATGACAGGTGTGTGGTTTGGTTTGGAGGCTACGATACAGAGAAGAACCAGGAGCACACCGTGATCCTGGTGAGACGGTGGCTTCTTGTCTTTGAAAGCCACCAGGAGAACCCAGGTAGCAAGAGACTTGCGGGGGGACTGGCGCCCAAGCCCACATCCTGAATTTTCCCTGGGGACCACAAGCAAGGGACAGGTCCCTCCACCCCTGCATCTGGAGAGAAGCAAAGTGCACTGATGGGGAGCCCCCGCCAAGTCCAGAACCCCAGGGCAAGTGTCTCAGTGAGATCTCCTCCCTCCTGGGCTGACAGGGACTTCCCCATCTCTTGATTTGGAAACAAGGTGCAAAAAGTCAGCCCTGGAAAGTTTCCCGTGTGAAGTTTAAAAGCGCCTGTGCTGGAGAGGCTGGCTTTGAAGCAGCTCGCGGCCCCCTCGGCAGGCTCCTATGAGTCAGAGGGCCGGCCTCGCCTCAGATCCACTGCACCTGCCTCTGCAGGGTTGGGAAATGGGAATTGTTTTTAAGTTGAAAAATTACTCATGGAGCTCACTCCTTTGCCACTGCCCTTCTTTTGTTCTGTTATCTTCCTTTGCCTTTTCCTTTTCTGCTTCTTCCTTTTAGTGAAGAGGAACAGGCAGACCTGGGTTCAAATCCAAGTGCAGATTCTTATCAGCTATATGACCTTGAGCTAGTGACTTAAACTTGCTGGACCCTAGCACTTTACCAGAAAAGGGAAAGCAGTAGTGCCCATGAGGCAGAGATGCTGTGCAGGTTGACTGAGGTAATTGGCTGGCCCAGAGGAGGAGCTCTGCAAGCATTAGTGCCTACCCTCTGTACAGATCCCTCTTGCCTCCTCCTGGCTAGCTCTTCATAGGCCAGTCTTTTCCTCCTTGCCTCTGAACTTCTACTTCCCCCTCAGCCTTCTGAACTTAAAGTTTTCTTCTTCATCCTCTCAGTTTCCATTGCTGCGTGTCCACCCTATGCCAGGCACTGTGCCGCCCTTTGCGAACTGTGCTAGTGGAATAAACACACGGTGGACCTGCCCCCAGAGGGCTTCCAGCCTCATGCTTCACAATGGTCACCATAATCCTATGTGCTCCAAGGTGTCTTCCCCAGAGGCCAGGTGCTTTGAGAGGGCAGGGCAATGCCAACTTAGAGCCTGGCACACAGCAGGTGCCCAGTGGCTACTGACCACTCACTCAAGGAGGAACAAATGTTGTTCAAGGACGACTCTTGTGGGCCTGACTTGAAGGGCATAGAGAGGAACAAAATCTGGATGTGTGCTCTTGGGGAAGTCAAACTTGGGTAGGGAAGTTATTATGGTTTGTGTCTAGATGTCCCCTAAAGCCTCATGTAGTCATGGGGGCGGGCTTCTAGAGTTTGTGACTGCTTCAAGGTTCAATGCTGAGATTAGGGTTGTGAGTCCTATACCTGCCCTGGGGCGAGTAGCCTGCATACAGTATAAGGGAGGGAAAGAGGCTTGCTCCACCCTTTTTCCCCTTTTGCTCTTTCCTATTTTGCTGTCTTCCACTACCATGAACTATTGCCCCTGTGCCATATCCCTTGAGGCCAGCTGATTATGGACTGAAACCTCCACAGTCTGTGAGCTAAATAAACCTTTTTTCCTTAATTCTGGGGGTCATGTATTTTGTCAGCAACAAGAGAAAAATAACTAAGACAGAATTTGGTACCAGACAAGTGGAGTCCTTGCTGTGACTATACCTGACCATGTGGTTCAATAACCTTTGGGAATGGCTTGTAGGAAGAGTTTGGAGAGGGTTGGAGATGTCGCCTGGAAGAGAAGTGCTGTAACACCTTAGGTTGTTCTGTATGGATTCTGGTCAGCGCTTAGAAGACCAGAAAGCTGGTAAAGACCAGGTTGAGAAGGTTTCTGCTGGGAAGGACTGCATTCATTGTTGGATACCAGATTATGTATGTTACGGCTTGGCAGAAAGTTTATCTGCAGTTTGCTCATGTCCAGACATTGCCTGAGACTAAGATTAAGGGCGTTGGCTTAGTTAATCTGGCAAATGAAATTTGAAGGGAGTCTAATGTTGAGGTGGTGGCATGGCTAGTGTTACGGGTGTTTAGCCAGATTTATGTTAAGAATCAAGAGCAAATAGCCCAGCAGAATAATTTAAAACATGAATTTGGCCAGAAAGGAAGCTTCAGTAAAGCTGTGAACCACAAAGATGGAGCAGAGGAGATCTTAATAAGGAACCAAAGAATAGAAAAGATGGCCTGAGAGCATCACAAGAAGCAACAGAACTCCACCCTTTGCAGCTTCAAAAACACAAAAGTGGAAGACTTTGCATTGAGGAGAAAGCTGCAGAGCACCTTGTTCCAGAATGGTGGCAGCCAAACCATGTGCCAGAATGGTGGCCGCATAGAGAATTTGCTACTCAGAATTGGATTTAGAGTGCCCAGTGATCCAGGCACTCGAGCCCAACAGCTAAGAGGCAGGGAAGCTTGGCTACTGCTCTAAGTAGGAGCATCATCCAGGTGGTCGTTGGCATCATCCACGTGGCACTGGTTTTAGGTGCATGCAGAATGTAAGAGTTATGGGGTTAAGGGAGCTTCCACCCCAATTTTAGAAGGCCTGGGAGGCCAGGCAGTGTGCCCCCGAGAGGGCAGTGTATAAAGCTGTGAGGGCGAAGCCAAAGATACAGTGGAGAACCCAGAAGTTTGGAGAAACCATGAATGTGGATTGTCTGAAGAAACCTACAAGGAGGAAGCAGAGTGGGTCCAAGAGAGGGAGTACTACCACCAGAAGTGCCATAGGGGTGGAGGCAACCAAGCCCTTTGGAGCTCACAATTTGCCATAGATTGCCTTGGATGCTGTATGTGGAACTACAGGACTTAATGTTTGCCCTGCTGGATGTTGGACTTGCTTTGATCCCAATCCTCTGTATCCCCATTTTTAACTTTTGGAATGTAAATGTCTACCATGTGACATTGAATGTTGGAGGTGTTTAACTTTGTTTTCATTTGGACAGGGGCTCACAGCTAGGAGTGACTTACATCTCTGAGGAGACTTGGGACTTAGACTTTTCAGAATGCTGAAACTGTTAGGACTTTGGCAACTCTTAGAGATGGACTAAATGCCTTTGCATAAAGGGATGGGCATGAGTCTTGCAGGCTATAGTTTGTATGTCCACCAAAGCTTCATGCAATCATGGGGATGGGCTTCTAGTTTGTGGCTGATTCACACTATGAGAGTGAGTGCTACACGCACACTGGGGCGGGCAGCCTACATACAATATAAGGGAGGGGAAAAGGCTTGTCCCCCACCCCTTTTGCTCTTGTTGCTTTTACTGTCTTCTGCTGCCTTGAAGTGTTGCCCCTGTGTGAGGCCACCCTGCCTTGCAGCCAGCTGAGTATGGGCTGAAACCTCCACAAACTGTGTGCTAAATAAACCTTTCCTCCCTTAATTTTGGGTGTTGGGTATTTTGTCTCAGCAACAAGAGAAAAGGTAACTAAGACAGAATTGGATGCCAAGGCATGTGTAAAAGTAAGCAATGACACTTGAAGGGTGACAGCGCTGGGACACAGCAAGGGCACAAGAGACAGCAGCCCCAAAAGTGGAGCAAAAGCAAATGACATGGCTGAGTGATGGACACGGCCTCTTCCTCCTTCCAGGTAAGAAAAGGGGAAATCAGGTTTCTTGTGGTTGAGGGCTAGTAAGAGTGGTTCCCACGACTAAGGGCCGTCCACCTCTGTGTGGTCTCTAAACCCCGCCCCTTCCATGATGACCCGTCCACCCCGCCAGCCTCATCTTCCCCTTCCTCAGCCACAGTGGCCTTCCTACTGACCCTGCTCCCTCCTGCCTCTGCCAGGGGCACTCCCTTCACCACCCCCCTTTAGCTGCCCCTTCTCACTTCTTGCCAACTGTAACCCTGGGCCTGAATTTGACTTCAGGTCTCAGCTTCAATGGTCTACATCTTCAGAAAGCCCATCCTGAGCCCACTACTCCAGGGCACCTGTACAAGAGGCAGGAAATAAGACACTGTGGTTCAGTTCGCCTCCCCGACTACAATGCAAGTTGCACGAAGGCAGAGGCCATTCCTGCCTTGTATTTGAATTGCTGTCTCCTTGGTGCCAAGCAAAGAGCCTGTATAAAAGCTAGGCAGAATGAGTGGCCTTCGATAAGCTGGGTGAGTTGAGCATCTCAAAGATGAGCCGAATCGCAGACCCAAGAGGAAGGTGGCCACTGTTCCCATTTCACAGCCCAGGAAACTGAAGCTCAGACTGGCAGGACCAGGGCGAGCTACATGGTCTGGAACTCTCATCTTTTGAGTCTGAAGCCACACTGCACCCAGAAAACATCTTCAGCTCAGGAGCCTATTTGGGTGTGTGGTGAGGAAGGAAGGAAGGAAGGAAGGAAGGAAGGAAGGAAGG
>NW_004955419.1:4019028-4030699 GCF_000276665.1 Chinchilla lanigera | reverse complement strand
GGGGACGGCGGGCACCCGCGGACCGCGCCGGGAACTGTGGCTGCCACCGAGCCGGACACCCGCGAGGGCGCCGCCGGGGCTGGAGGGCTGCGGGCGAGTTGCAATTGTGGAGTAAGGACGAGGTGGGAATGGGGTGCTAGTTACAGGTCTTCCTGTCCTGAGAGTGGGGGTGTCGCTTTAGGGCACAGCGCTCTTCTGTCCGTATTTTTTATCTTGTAAGGAATCCTTTTCCCCTTTCCCTCTCCGTCCTCTCTGAAGACATCGTTTTCCTGTGTCTCTTTTGAGGAGTCATCTCTTTGCCTCTCTTTTGCCCAAGCAAGGAGTCTCTTCGCGTTCCCGTCCCCGTTAGGCATCTTCTTTCCCTTCTCCAATTTAGAAGGATTTTTCTCCCTTCCCAGTATAGAAAGAAATTCTGCCCACAATTTACAAGCACCTTCCTCTGACTCACTCTCCCACGCTGATGCCTTAGACCCACTTCTCTGTTACCCTTTTAGCCCACCGAATCCTAGGTGTGCCGTTTCAGTTCGAGTCTTCACCTGGGAGGGGGCCCGGTGTTTCTTAGCTTCAGGAGCTAGTGCAGGGTGGGGATGGGGGACTCCTCACTCAAAGGAGGGTACCAGCAGTCCATCTCTACCTCCAGCAAGAGCGCAGCTGTCCATCCTCAACCCAGGTGTGTGGGGCGTCTGTTTCCAAGGGCAAGAAGGAAAGACTTTACCCTGAAACAAAGAATTAAGGCCAACCAAGACTGTCCTAGCCTATTCCAAGGGAGAGGAATCCCAGGTTCTGGATCGAGGGGGCCACATGTAGCCCCTCCCCCACCCCTTTAACTTTAAAATAGTTTAATGAACACAGAGAGAAATAATTTTTCCCCCTTCAGCGTGGTGAGCACTCTACAAAGAGAAATGGGAAAGGAGGGAGAGAGCTTTAACTCTGATCCCCGCAATTAGTTCCCTGGGATGGGGGGCTGGCAACCCGGGAGCCTCAGTTCTTCAGATACAAAAGCATTTAGATCGCTTTAGACCGGTTAATCCTGAGTCTGGCTCGGGTCTCTTTTGTTTCCCAACTCCATTGTGGGTTTTGTGCAGTTTCTCTCTGTTCGCGTGATTGACTAGCCAATGGATGGTAATTATCCAAATGTCCCCTCTGTCCTTTGACTGACTTCTCCGTATTATGGGCAACTGTCATGCATTCTGTCATTCCATATCATATTACACGTATTATCATATGAAGTCCCCCCTTTAAAGGAGGGAGCCTCAGCCCAGATGCTGCTGCTTTTAGAAGGAAGAGCCCCGAATAATTTGTGCTGGGCACAGTTTGGAATACAGAACAGGGGACACCCGAGATGGGCGGTTCTGCAGGTAATTTATTTTGCTGGTTGGGGAGGGGGTGGTCTCTGGGGTTGGGGTTGTAGGGATTTAGGCTGGGAGCTTGGAGCAGGTTTCCCAGTTGTATTCTTCTGGCTAGCCCCTTGGACTGGTTTGGGTAGATCTGGGCTCCCTTAAGAACAAACTTAGAATCCGCTTTTGGACCACAGAATACCAGAAAAACCTATAGGACTGGTTCCTTTTTGGGGTATTAGATCTTAGTGCTACATATTCAGGACACCAGTTCTTAGGATCCCAAAATACACCTCTACCTGTGGCCGTTCACAGGGCAGGTCCTTTGGATTCTTGTTCCTATTTGCTGGCAAGCAGACTAGGGATAGAGGAGCCAGCTGTGTCCTGTTCATCACCCACCCCACACACAGGCTGATGCTAAAGCTCTGAGAAGGACAAGCTTTTCCAATGATGCTTTTGCGCAGATAAACTTAGTGCCCCTTGGTGCAATTGTGCATGCCATCACTTAAGAAGGAGGCAGGATTTATAACAAGGAGCCTTTGCAGACAGAGACTCTGGGGTCCTCTGAATCTGAGGGCAAGACTAGCCTTTCTTCTGCTAAAATGTGAAAAAAGTGTTTTATTATTGCAATGGATATGAAGTGCCACCCAGATGTACAGCCTCGCAGTTAATTACCTTGTTCTTCATCAAATATATGAGCAATAAATTCTCCAGGAAGGGGGAGTGTGTGTTTGTGTGTGTGTGTGTGTGTGTGTGTGTGTGTGTGTAGATAAATGGATGGATAGATGAATGCAGGAGAGAGAAACTCAGTCTTTTTTTTTTTTTATAAGACCACAGAAAGAGACAGACTGTTTTATGGGAAGCTTGATGTATTGCTGCAAGATGCTTTGAATTTTTCAATGATCAAATATACATGATCAAGCTGTGCATGTTAGGGTGTGAGGTGCACCTACGGTCAATGGCTATTGATCAGGCTGTTAAGTATTTCTGCTCAGTTTTTAAAATATAGATAGATCCCAGATGATTTAAAGAATTTGATAGCTAAGAAACTAGTACTGTTTCTTTGGAGAAGGGGAAATGGCTGGTCAATCACAAAACACCCCAACCTTTGTTTACCTCCCCCTACCTCCCTACCCAACTCCCCTCCAAATACCTTGGAAAATGTAAACTGCTTTAAGGAGTGTTCAAAAACAAAGTAAAAATATTTCGAATGTTTTGTTTGGGGTCTGCCCAGAACAATCACTTCACCTGAACCTAGTCTTATTCACAGGCTAAGAGTTTACTTCTGTTTCTGTCTGTCTGCCTTTCTCACACATACACACAAACACACACATAATTATGCAACCACAATTCTGACCCAGACTGATGCGCTACTGAAGAGATGGGAGGGAGCCATTTCTGGGAGTGGGATCTAAGGTCCTTAAAACCCTTCCGGTTAGTAACTGGGTAAAAGTGCCACATGGCTTTCCCCAATTAACTAATTTCTCACTAATCTAAAGATCTATTTAGAAAGGTGCGGAGGGGGTGGAGGATGGAGATTTAAAGATAACCTCTAATTGGTCTGAAAATATTCAGTCGATGACACCTAGAAAACCTCTTTTTCTCTTTCATTCTCTTCCTCCCCTACCCCTTTCCTATCTCCTTCTCTCTTGTTGCCTCCTACAAATTAAAAGTGGACTTGAAAGGAAGGAACCATGAGAAACACTTGGGAGGGGGAGGGTACGAAGGCAAACTTTTAATTTTTTATTGTGTTGCATAGCAATCTTATTTGTAACCACTCAGTTAGCTATTTTGTAACAAAAAAAAATCATATTCAAGACCAGCCTTTATCAGATTGGTAAAACTTAAGCACACAGACAATTGATAGTTATGATTTCTTTTCACAATTTAAACAAGACAGAATGTAGGTTTTTGAATTTTTCTAGCTACAGAACAATCTCTTCCAGCTAAGTACCCCTCACAGAGAGATAGTTCAGGCATTCCTATTGATAAATCCCCCTAGAAATGGAACCAAAATTGATATCCCTCAAAAAAGTTGATCCATCTAGAAATGGATGAATCATCCCTGATTGGGCAGACGTGCCCTTTCACCTTATTGTGTCTGACTTATCACTTAATTAATCTCTCCCAGATGCAGAGCTGTTGACAATGCCAAAGATAAGCAGTATTTTGAACAAAGCAGGAAGCTTTTAAAAGAACAAACCACAGTGTGGTTTGAGGCTCTTGAAAATGTGTAAATCAGCAGCATTTGGGTGTAGAGTTTATTATAACATAACTGAATCTCAGAGATGGTCCTCTCTTTGCCTGAAACTTTCTGTACCTTTCTTTAACCCCTGATGCCTATGTACATTCATTTTCTGCCTCTCCCATCCCTGCCTGTGGTTCCCTTCCTTGTGGCTCTCCCTCTCTCAGGATGAATACATGCTATCCGTGCTGGTTTTCTGAAAATGGTCCTCTGCTTTCTAGCCTCATCTTTGGCTCTTCAGATCCTTGTTTGTAGCATTAGGGCTAAAGAGGTGGTCAGGTTGGAAGGCTTTGTGTGACAAAATATTGACTGCAATTGCTAGTACCTATAAAGGAGGACATTTGTGTTAGAGGCACCTTGGTGACATACAGGGAATATAGTTCATTAATTAAAAGAGTTGTTAATTGCTGCTTGAATTACTGTACAGAATTAAACAGAGTTTATAACAGATGACAATTTAAGGAACAGAAATTATTTTCTTGATTAAAACATTTTTATAAGCGGGTCCTAGAAACTATGCTGCTTTTACTCAAGCCTCCACCGTCCACTATCCAATTGAGCTTCAATTAATGATAATATATGGTCTGGGATCCTTAGCTGGGCCTGGCTGATGGAAGAGCTTTGTTGAATTTGGTGCAGGTGGCACTGTTTAATAAGCACAGGAAAGAGTGAATAATGTAGTCCTTGCAAAGAGAAGTAAATGCAAAATAGATCGCTCTAATTATGGCAGCCCCCAGAAATGGAGACGCAAGCTGAAATGACCAACTAGCTAGGAAATTCCAAATAGAGCTGATTGTCCACTGCCTTTTTTACTTTTGAGGACTGACACAGTAGCTTAAAAGTAAAATTGGATGAGCTGCTCTCACTCAACACAAGCACAAATTCAGATCTGCATCTGGTGACCTATCAATGTTTACCTAGCATCCTTTACCAGATAGTCAAATTCAGCTGCAGCACAGGGCCACCTGAACATTTCCTCTAAGAGATCGGTTCAAGCTCATTACAACTAGTCCTCATGTTTTATTGCAAGGTGTCAGGAGATTTTGCTTTTGTTTGTGTTTGAATTTCTATATGCTTGAGAAAATGAGTCTATAGGAAATCAAAGTGCGAATACTTAAGCAAACAATTTCCCATATACCTGCAAGGGCTCATAATGATTTTCATTCATGCAAAGGTAATCGATGGGACATTAGTTGTTTTAATTAATGGGAGAATAAAAATGTTGGGGGAGGAGGGTGCCAAGGGGCTGGGCTTCAGCTGAAGCACATGTAAGAACTGATTCCTTCCTCACCTAAAGAGACAATGCCAACTTCCCAAACAACAGTAGAGATTTGCCAATAGGACCAGTGGAAAGTTGGGCTAGGATTGGGGGGGTCTGGGTGAAAATGCAGGGAGAAGAACCAGGGACAGGAACCTTCTTACTTGCAAGGAGAAGGTACAATTAGTTCTAGAAGTCTACTATGCTTCATGATAGTAAAATAGTGTCAGTAGCTGGAAAGTTAAAACCAGCATCCTGTAGCTTGGATTAAGGGAAGGGAATGGGTGTGCTGGATTTAGGATGATCTCTATGTTCAGTGACTCCAGCAAGTGGGTACAGACTCTTGTCCTTGGTTCAGAGACTCAGGGAGGAACCAAGGCCTTAATCTTTAGGCAAAACCCGCTCTTGTTCCATGGAAATGCTTACCAGACACACCTCAGTGTAGTGAGCATGGGCTGCACACCAGAGCCCACTAGTGCTAGTGACCGTGACACTCATAAAAGGTTTATGAGGAAACTTGTGCTTCAAAATGGAGTTTAGGGGTGTCCTGCAGTCAGAGTGAGATGGTAGAGATGCCTTTGAATGAAGAGAAATTGGGGTACCAAAAATTTCCAGTATCAAATGCATGGAAGTATAAGAATTGTTAGCTACTCAGGGTTCATCTGCTTTCTCCTCATCCCTACTTTTTTCTACAAAATCTTCCTGATTCTCTTTTAAGCAAATGTGGTTCCCTGTGTGAGAAAATTTATTGCTGGGTGGTGTGTGTGTGTGTGTGTGTGTGTGTGTGTGTGTGTGCGCGCGCGCGCACGCGCGCGCGCTTCAACCAGAAAGGCTTGCAGAGCAGGGGCTACCAAAATGGCTTTTCCAGGACTATAACTGTCTGCTAGATTTTTTAAAAATCTTCAAGGTAGAAAGTATAACTATAGTTACATCAGGTGGGAAAAGATCACCTCTTGCAATACTTACACTACTTTTTTTTTCCCGCTTTCAGGACAATATATATCTTTTTGTGGAAGTTAGCTGTGGAGGGGATGCAATTAGCTATTGCATATTTTGTTACAAGTGTTCTTTAAGAATAATCTGTTCTGACAGATTTATATTGTTGACAGTGTGATTTGAGTAGGGCCCAGATACAAACTTTCCACACTCTAATCAATAATGGTAAACCCTTTTGCTGAGATGAATAATCTCTGACCTAGTATTCACGTTTCTCTTACCAATTCCCTGTAATAAAATTGAACATTTTGTCACCACTTTGAGAAACACTGCCAAACACCTTAAAACACATGTCACATGCCAGCAGCCCCTCGTTTCCCTCCTCCGGGAGCTTCTACATCTGGAATCATAATCACAGATAAAAACCTTGACAAAATTGCATCTGAGCACATTCTCTCCGCAGCCCTTACTGCCTCATAACATTTAATACAATATTAATACCTGCTACCGAAAGGCAGGAGGGAGGAAAAGGGCTGCCAACCTCTGCGTTTCCTGATGCATCATGTTCAAACCTGAAATTCACACTTCGTGTTTCATTTTAAGTTCAGTGCATTTAACAGGGCCCTAGAGAGAGAGCCCTGGTTAGTTCCCCAACCTGCTAGCTGACGCCCAGGGAGGCGGTTTCAGAATTGTTCAGATCGCTGCAGGGAGAAGAGGAGGAGGAATTGGGCTCCTCTCTGCCTGCAATGGGCCAAGCCACGTCTCTATTCTAGGTTCACACAAAAGGGGCTCCTCTTGGAAATAACTAAGGCCCCAGTGGTTTTTACTGTCCATAGAGGTGATCAGCAGATTTTCTGTATGGTGTGACCAAGGCAGTGAACTGATTTCATAAAGAAAGATAGCCATGGCTGGGTAGATATGCTGCTGACTGTCTCTTGCATCAATATAAAACAGTCCCTTTTGCTGAACATGGGCCAGAAGCATGGCAAAAAGGGGGTCCGTGCTGAAGATACGGGAATTTTTCTGCAGTCACTGTAACTTGCTGTCACCCCCCCACCTTTTCTTGGAGGTGCGCACAACCCCACATTCCTATACAGGGACAAAGAATCACCATTCCTCTGCTATATAAACTGGACACAGAGGTTAGAGAGAAGGGGCAAGTACAGGAAGCATAGCCCATTGGGGGCCTCCTGAGGGCACACGCTGTACCCTGGAAACGGACTTTGAAATATTGGTGGCTTTGTTCAGTCATTGCTGTTCTCTAGGGAGAATTAGGGTCAAAATAGACCAGGTGTGCCACTATCTCTTTTTCAAATTTAAGTCTCTAGGATTCCGGAATGAATAACCAGTACCCCTAACAGCAGCCTTAGTCCGGAGGGGGAAGCTGGTGCATACATACGCGCAGACACACACACACACACACACACACACACACACACACACACAATTTCCCTGAGCAAGACACACTTTGGCAAGCAAGGAGTGTAATTTGCTGAATGATGCAAGCGCGCTTCAAGCAGAGGAGACGTTATACTCTACTCAAGGAACAGAGGCAGGCAACTGGCCTTGTGGCTGCAGACAGAAGCTTTAGGAACAGTCCTCTCTACTCCAAGGCAGAGGAGAGACGCTGATTTTGCCTCTTTCTTCTCTACAGTTATTATTCAAGAGGTTTTCCCCACCCCATATCCCAGTACCACCCTTAGAGTCTGTGGTCAGCCACCGGCAGTACCCGAAGGGGGGCCCCAGGCAGGAGACTGGGGCCAAGGAGGGCGGCTCCCCGGAGCAGAACCCTTCCCTGATGGCTCCCAAATCCGGCGTTTTCTCTGCCCGCCTTTCCCTCGGGGGAGACTCGGGAAGGCTGCAGAAATCTGGGCGCCCGCTCGCTCGCTTGTCAAGAAGCAAACTGTCTTCACATTCTCCAAGAGCAACATCCCTGCCTAGGGAAGAGGAAGGAAGAGGCAAAATAAATAAAACCAGTTAATGTTGTAGTTAACTTGCAAATCAAGTAAATCTGTTGGTGCCGTATTTGAGAAATAAACCATCAGAGCGTCACAGCAAACACACACTTCTGAACGTCTTCATTTTGATTTAATGGTATATCAGCGTCAACTATCGCTTCCTCTGCTGGTACACACGGCCTGATGCCGCGGGAGGAGGGTGCCCATGTTTATCACCGAGTGAGATGACTAATTACACCTTGTCAATCACCGGCTATGAAGACATAAAACCAGCGCGCACAATGAAGTAGTTGCCTGCAGCGTCAATTAGTTGGCGATTCCGAGGTTATTGCGTGGCCCTGCTTTGGCCGCCTCTAATAACGGGACGGAGCGCCGGGAACGGCACTGATCAATCACCCTCCTTCCGCGGCTCGCCCTCACCCTCCCCCTCGCCCCCGCCCGGCCCGGCCTCACTTTCTCCGGGCGGGCGACGCGCGCTTCCTCCCTCCGCGGCCCCGGCTCGGTGGCGCCGGCAGCCCCGGGAGCCCCGGGAAGTTTGTGCGCGGCAGCTCCGCAGCCGGCAGCCGGGAGCCCCGCAGCCTTCGGGGAGCGCTAGGGCTGGTGGCCCCTTTGTTGGAGGAGGCGTGGAGGGAGCGCTTTTGTTCCGAGTTAGTCACGGTGGCCGGCTGGAGGCTGCTACCTCATTATGCGCCGGGTCTGCTTGTCTGCTAGGAAGCAGATGGTGGGGAGGTAGGCAGCGGCTACAGTGGCCAGACCTGAATTCCGTTCACCTGTCACCTCCCACAAAAGGCAGGTTCTGGGGACTTGGGGATTCTTTTCCCGATCAGGGGGAGGGGCGCCTACTAAGGTTCTGTTTACCTGTAGGTGTTGATTCCCTCCCACCCCCTGCCTCTCCCTCCGCTGCGGCTTCTCGCGCCGTGTAAATGTCACTCACGTGTCAGGAGATGTGTTTACAGCCTGTTCCTCTCCTTGTTTAGTCTCCCCGGACAGGGCTCCGCGGTTGCGCGACGTCCCCCGCCGCTGGGGGAGATTAGCGGTTACCGGGACCTCAACCCCAGGGCGGGATGCCCGGATCCGGCCCCGCGGAAGGAGATGTGCTCGAGCCCGGTCCGGACCCGAGCGCGTCCTAGCCTGGCTCCGAAGGGTAAAGAGAGGAGCGCACCCGGCGGGAATCCACACTGCCTGGGAATTTGGGGTCATCCAGCGATGCAAGGGGGTGCTGGAGACAGAGGAAGCATATGCAAATATACATAGGGGCAGTGAAGAGCCACTGGGTGTGTTTCCAGGGTTCTTGAGAAGCCCTCAGCAAGAATTACGGAGTACCCCACTTCAGCTCCCACCGCAGCCTCTAGAGCTTTCAGAAACGCCTTATATCCAGCCAGCACCAAAAACAAACACTCCGGCATTGTTGCAAAATTTTTCCTACCCCTTGGGCGACCTCCAGATGAACCCTGGTGACTCCTAGATTAGATTTTCATTCCCTATAAATTTGAAAGAAAGTGCCCCCAGATGCGTCACTAAAACATATCTGTGTATCCGTGTGGGCGTCCCCGTGCCTAGGCGCCGGCCCTGTGCGGGCTCTGAGGCACACCTCTGTGTGAACACGCGCACGCGTGTTGGATTCATGGTCCTTCCTTCGAGTTGGGGCATCTGTGCACGTGCAGCGTGTACACACATACTTGTAACTTCAAGAGTTTTTGCAAATATGTAAAAACATAACTAAGAAGAATGTACATAGAGATTTAAATAGGACTGCTTGAGCACCCAAGTATGTGATTAGTGTGTAGCTTTCCGAATTCATCTGCTAGGTAATGGACACTTGTACCTCGTGTACATATGTACACCCTAGCTCTTCATCTGTGCTGGCTGTGGTTGTGCCAACAAATACAAATTCGTGCTGCCTGTATTTTTGCCATAAGTGATGAACATGTGCCCTTGCAGACCTGAACACGAGCGCACGTACTGGGACATGACAAGCACATGTATTGTTTGCATGTGAAAATTATGCAGATAGGTGGAAATTATGATTTACCATTGCCTCAACTTTACACCCTGTCGGATAATCCCAGCTTTCTTTCTGCCCTGTCCAGGCAAGCAGATCACTTCAGACTAACACATCTCTCCCCACTTCATGGAGTGAAAGAAACCTACTTCCAAAACAAGACTCAGGGCATTGGACTGAATAACTTACTTGTTTATTTCATTTTTCTCCACAATCACTTTTTATTTCCGAAACCACACTCTACCAGACAACTAGGCATTGCTCTGGATTCCCCCGAGAGACTCCAGGTTAAGCTTGAGGTCTGGAGGCTGGGTTTGGCAGTTGGGATTTACCCAGCAAGCTAAAAGGTTGCTGGTCCTTGGCCCAAAAGTGCAGCCAGCTGGCTGGGTGGACCCATCTATCACCTACCTGTGTCGGTGTGGGTGGCACGGTGTGCCCAGTGAGCAGAGAATGTGCCCCTGACTTTAAGAACACCTTTGATACCAAATGCCATACTTATTGGGGTGAGAAATTTTTAATAGTAAAGAAGAGGGAAGTGATTAAAAAATTTGGGTAGTGCTTACTGTATTTCAGACATTTTACTTGCATGATCTTTCTTCATCCCATCAATGTGCACGAGACTTTCTTGCCTCCCACTAACAAAGTCAGAAACAGACTAAGAGAGTTAAGCTCACTTGCCTAAGATTATAGGGCATGTAAATAACAGACCTAAGATTCGAACTGTGCTTTTGAGCTCTCAAAGCCATGCTTGCCCCCACTCTTCCAGGCCGGAGTGAGAGGGAGGAGAGCAAGGAGCTTCCTGCTTGGCGCTAAGTTGGGCCCTGTCGCTTGGAGCGAGGATATGCTGGCTGGGAGTCACAGCTCCAGCCGGTTCTTGCCTTTCGGGCTCAGCTGGGTCCCCAGGAAGCCTGCGATGCGGCCCCGAAGCCTTCGGCAGGGCGGCCAGGACAGAGGCCGAGCTGGCGGGAAGTGGCCGAAGGCTCTAGCAACTCTGCCCTAGGCCTGGCTTCCCGGGCCTCCCCAGACAGTGCCCGAGGCCATGCGGAGACAGGAGTGAGACCACCTAGAGCATCCTTGGGCTGTGCCTTCCTAGGATGGTGACAGCGAGGGGAGAGCGAAGGTTTAATTTTCCTTCCCGCAGAAATCGCAGGAAACTGTTCGTAGCTTAAAAACTCCAAACCCCGCGCTCTCCCGCCTCTCTCCCGCCCGCCTCCTCCTCCAGCCTCGCCCACCAGCTCCCACCATCTCCTCTCTTCTCCTCTTGCCTCTCCCCTCCCTCTCGGGTCTCCCGCCTTCTCGGAGCACGCGCTGCCAGGGCCTGGGGCGCCCGGCGGCCAATGGCACGGCGGCAGGACGTGATGTCAGGCGCGGCTGTAGAAAAGGCGCGGAGGCTTGCGCTGGCGCGGACTGCAGAGCCAGGGCTGGGCTCGGCGCGCTCTTGGAGAGCCTCGCGCGGCTGGGCCCGCGGCCGCCGGCTCCTCCTCCTACTCTGCTCCTCCTCCTTTTTCTCCTCCTCCACCTCCTCCCCCGCCTCCTCCTCCTCCTCTTCCTCCTCCTCCTCTTCAATTCTCCGGGTGGCTCGGCTCGGCTCGCTGGCTTCGGAGAAACCCCTACTCCAGTCGCCGACTCAGCGCCCAAAAGGGTCGCCTAGGGCTGGGGGCGCACCCTAGGGAGAGGAAGGGTCCAGGCAGCGGGGCCGCCACGGGCACCTAGCCATTCCTGGGTGAACCCTGACCGCAGCCGTCGCCGCCTAGGGCAGAGTTTGCGCCCCTGCTTTGCGCCCTGGGCGCCAAAGCCGGGAGGGCGATGCCCGCGGCGTGAAAGCGCCCGCGGCGGGCGCCGACCTCTGCCCCCATCTCCTGGCCGCCCCCCGCCCCGTGCCCTTGTGACCCTGGCTTTGGCGCCGCTGCTCAGGCGCCCCGCGATGTAGCTGCC
>NW_004955419.1:4005679-4018875 GCF_000276665.1 Chinchilla lanigera | reverse complement strand
GCGGTGGCGATGCACTGGGCCCGTTAGCGCCGGGAGCGCCGGGCAGCTGAGGCGGGGGGCAAGCCCTTCCTCTGAGGAGCCGCGCCCCCGGCCCCGCCGGCCCCGCCGGTCCCGCCGCGATGCTGTTCCACAGTCTGTCGGGCCCCGAGGTGCACGGGGTCATCGACGAGATGGACCGCAGGGCCAAGAGCGAGGCTCCCGCCATCAGCTCCGCCATCGACCGCGGCGACACGGAGACGGTAGGCGCGCGGTGGTGGAGACGGGGCTGAGACCTGGGACCTGGCTGGGCCGGGCCAGTCAGTGTCTCTGCTCCCCGAAGTTTGGGGAGAGTCCTTCGGGCAGCGCGGGACTGAGCGCTGGGGATCCTCCGACAGGAAGCAGGCCCATCGCTCCAAGCTCTGGGAACCCGGCTGCTGGGGAGGAGGAGGAGGAGGAGGGAAACAAGGTTGAAACCGAAATCTCGGACCCAGAGAGTGGAGGAGAGCATTTCTCCCAAGTGGAAGCGCGGTCCTACCCGCTGCCCGGGCGGCTGCCTTCTCACATCGCCCGGGGCTCGGGTCCACAGTCCTGGTTCTCCTTCACGCTCGGCTCCTGCTCCCCTGCCGCCGCCCTCGCTGCCGGAGAAGGGTGAACCGACCGGGAGCCTCTGGGCTCCAGCCGGCGTGGGTCGCTCCCAGTCTCCCGGCAGCCGTGACTTTCTCCCCAGCACAGTTCGTGGGCCCGCAGTCTTCTAGGCCACCACTTTTCGTTAGTCGTGTCCCTACGCCTCTGGCCGCGGGACCTGGCCGGGCCAGGGCTCCGAGTTCAGGCTTCGGCCTGGCTCCAGTGGAAGGAGACTCCATTCGGATCTTTACACCTGGCTCTGCCGGCTCAGCCCCAAATAGCTAGCTCCTGGCCTCCCAGGGGCCCAGAAGTGACCTTTAGAGACCGAAGTGGTGGAGAGCACAGGCAAAGCTTCTCAAGAGCCGCAGCCTAGTGGCCTCCCAGCCTCGGAGCCCTTCTTTCCCGTTACACCGTCTCAGTTCCTGCATTTCCTTAGGAAGGGATTTGGGCTGGGCCTAACCTGCACCAAGAGACTTTGAGGAAGATCCAAGAAGGCTCAAGTCAGTGTGGTAGAGAATCCAGAAATTGCCTCCCCTGTCCTGCCCTTGGTTCAGTGATGCAGAGATCACCGGGCCAGGGCCAGGAACTCCGCAGCCGCTCTGAAGAGGAGTCAGTGTGACTTTTAATGGTCACCTTACCCTTTTTTGCGGGGCCCGGCTGGGTGGCTCTTTTAAGAAATATTTTGAGAAACATTCTTGGAAGGCTGACTGTAAGAGCCATAGCTACCCCAGACCCTAAAAACACAGGGAGAATTTCTGAGAAAGAGAGGAGCCTGGAAGGGGGGCGCAAGGCAGAAAAACCACCTAGACTGGGACCCTGGAGCTTGGGCTTATGGCTGCCGAGAGCTGGGCCATTGGGCCTGGGCCCTTAGCTGCCCAGATCTGGACCTTTTGGGTAGAGGAAGCGCTGTTGCCCAGGAAGCTCTCTAGGCTTTCAGGGCTAACCGATCGGAGGGAGCTGTGGGTGCCGTTTCTTGGTGGCTGTACAGCAGCAGGCTGACGCAGGCACAACGGTCTCCCGCCTTCCTCCCTTCGCAGACCATGCCGTCCATCAGCAGTGACCGTGCCGCGCTGTGCGCAGGCTGCGGGGGCAAGATCTCTGACCGATACTACCTGCTGGCTGTGGACAAGCAGTGGCACATGCGCTGCCTAAAGTGCTGCGAGTGCAAGCTCAATCTGGAGTCGGAGCTCACCTGTTTCAGCAAGGACGGCAGCATCTACTGCAAGGAAGACTACTACAGGTAGCCCCCCCTGTCCTTCGGGACCTGACCCGCCTGAAGCACAAGTTTGTCCCTCTCCATTACCTCCAGTCCCAGTAGAGGCTACCCTGTTCAGGACACCCCTTCTCCAAACCATCATGCACTGGGTGACAGCCTTTTAAAGCAGCAGTTTGGTAAGGTTAAAGCAGCTCTGGATAAGGTTCAGGAAGTGTAGGGATCAAAGCAGTAGCTGCCCTCCCTTTTGAGCTTAGATCACAAATAAGTTTGGGTGGGGGTCCTTGCACTCCCCTCTTGAGGTTTCTTGTTTTTACCAGAGGAGATAGAGCTAAAGACCTCCAAATCGAGGCAGCTTGGGGTGGTTGGGACAAAGTCGGGAGGAGAACTGGTGCATTTCTGGGAGCGAGGGGAGCTAGGGTTGGCCTGAATTAAAGGGCCAGAATCATGAAGCGGCTCGAAGGTCTGTTTCTCCTCTCTAAGTTTAGGATTAGGGTCTGTTTATATTCACTTTCTATCTCTGTCTAGCTTTCTCTCTCTTTCCCAGTCTGTTTTTTTCCAAATCACGGAGGTCTGTAGGATTCCCAGGTGAAGTTAGAGGACAGGGGCAAAAGTTGAGAAAGGGGTAAGTGGGGGAGTGTCTTCCAAGTAGAGGTTTTCCATGCGGCTTGCTTAGGCTCTGGGTAAAGTAGTAGTTCTTCTGGGCATAAAAATGGTTCAAGGGAAACTATTTCAGGGTAGGACGAGGCCTGGGTCAGAACCTAGTTCCCTTTCCCCTCATCTTTCAGATGAAAGCCGGGTGGCCCATCTTGAGGAGAGGCTCTTCCCCAGCTGCAGCGGGCACCTGGAAGAGGGATATGGGGGTACCCAACCATTTGTCTCCACAGCCCTTCCCTCTGTGGTCCCCACAGGCGGTTCTCTGTTCAGCGCTGTGCCCGCTGCCACCTAGGCATCTCGGCCTCAGAGATGGTAATGCGTGCTCGGGACTTGGTTTATCACCTCAACTGCTTCACATGCACCACGTGTAACAAGATGCTGACCACTGGCGATCACTTCGGCATGAAGGACAGCCTGGTCTACTGCCGCTTGCACTTCGAGGCGCTTCTGCAGGGCGAGTACCCAGCGCACTTCAACCATGCCGACGTGGCCGCGGCAGCGGCTGCAGCTGCTGCGGCCAAGAGTGCCGGGCTGGGCACAGCGGGGGCCAACCCGCTGGGGCTTCCCTACTACAATGGCGTGGGCACTGTACAAAAGGGGCGACCGAGGAAGCGCAAGAGCCCGGGGCCGGGGGCGGATCTGGCAGCCTACAACGCTGGTGAGTGTGAGGCGAAGGGAATATCGGGTTGGGGGAAAGTGCGGTCAACTACAGCCCAGAGCTGGAGTGAATCTCTGTATGCTGGGCCTACCTCAGGTGCTGTGGCCCTCAGCTTCCCAGGCCCCAAATACCTGATGGCCTGGCAGAAGGGAAATTAGGAGGGGGCTTCAGCCCATGCATCCTCTGCCCACTGCAGGAGAGGATGCATTAGTTTCTTGCTGTTCCACATGTAAGACCTCCTCGTTGAGAAATGGTGTTTTGGAAACGGCCTTTCCATTTAGACCTTTCCCTTTTCTGCTGGTCAGAAAGTGCAGTGATAGAGAAAGCAAGGCAGCCCTGACACCTAACAGGCTTGGGTTGGCAGGGCAAGGGCAGGGAGCTGGAGTAGTACAGGAAGGCAGCCTTGTGAGGGTCCCAAGGGAAAGGGCTCAGTGGTGGCCGGGGGCTCAGACCTGGGCTTTTGGCTCCATGGTGTAAAATGTCCCAAGAGCGGATGGCTTGGGGAACTTGGGCTCCAGAACCTTTACTAAGCAAAGGCTGTGTGGGTCCCTGTGCCGAGCTGATCCTCCTGCGTGGCCAGGTCTCAGAGGCTTTCTCCGGCTCTTTCCTCTGAGTTCTTGGAGCCTGCTGGGGTGAGGGCGCCGACCTTCCAAAGCTGGCGCCAGGGGAAGAGTCCTGAGCAGCCCTGGCCTCAAATGGGGGTTGGGGGCTCATTTCGCATTTCCGGCATCTTTGAACCCTGGACCTTTCTGGGAGAAGCTCTGCCCCCTCGGTGCCCTTCCCCGCTCTGGACAGCTTCCGAGGTTCTGAGGCTCAGCAGATTGAACCCTCAACATCTGCCCGAAGACTGCAGGGCCAGGAAAGGTTTATGACTCTCTGGGCTTCTGAACTAGAGTTTATTTACAGTAATTTTCTTTCTTTCGTTTGTAATAGAATCGGATTCAGAGATTTGGAGGTTTGCTGTCCTTTTCCCATTAGTGGAAAGCACAAACGGGAGCAAACCAAAACCAAAACAAATACAAGGCTGTGTGTAGGGGGGGGCCACAGTGGCGAGATCAAGGTTATTTTGAACTTAAAGGGTCTGAGCTGGCTAGGGAGGGAAGCAGGGGGCGAGTGGGGTGGGGTCCATTTTGAACAAGCGAAATTGTTAGAGGATCTTGGGGCCAGCTGGGGAGGGATGCAGTTCCCGATTTGGTAAATGGCGAAGTGGCTGGCTCAGATTGGCTCAGCAGATTTAAGATTTGTTGAAGGGACTACTATAAATGCCATTCTCTGGAACTTCTGTTCCTCATCTCCCATTATCCCAGAATTAAAGACTAAATCCAGACCAGGCTGTGTCCCCCTAAATGAAACCATCACTATTTGTGAAGTGGGGTCAGCTTCGGTAGGAAGCAGTCTCCAAGGCTTCGGGGCACCTGGTGGGTGGGGAGTGGTTTAATGTTTTCCTGGTTTGGCACCTGGTTTGGAATTGTGCAAAAAGAGGGTAGAAGGTTTAGGTTTATTTTTGTTTCTTTGCCGCTCAGCCTTTGCTTTCCCCCAGAGGCGCGGTGAGATGGCTGGTGCTGAGTTTCCTGCTGGCACGGCTCTCCAAGAGACTCCTGACTCAGCCACCTCATTTTCTCTTTGGCCCCGCTTTCGTTTCTTTCTTTCCTTTTTGTTCTTTGCTCTCGGTGTCTCTCTCCCTGTTTCTCCTTCCGCTGCGCTGGTCTCTGGCCTTGGCCTGCGCTCAGTGCTGGGAGGAATTGCGTGCTGGGAGCCGGGAGCCGGGAGCCGGGAGCCGGGAGCCGGGAGCGGGGAGCCGGCGGCGGCGGCGGCGGCGGTGGCAGTGGCGGTGGTGGTGGTGCGGCTGCTTACGCCTGGCTCCCAGAACAAGACTGGGAAAAAGAGGATAACTCCTTGTCCTTGACGGGCCCAGCCAGTCCTCCCCACGTCTGGCTTCTGCCCCCTCTCCGCTCTGCCGACTCTGGCGGGAGAGAAATGGCTGCAGTGTGGGCCGTGGGGCAGCTGGAATTGGAAAGTGGGGCGCATAGAGGGTGCGAGCTCGAGCTAGTGTGTGCGTGCTTCTGTGGGGTGCTTCTGGCTGCGGGGACAGCGCTTGTTTAAGTGTCACACATCCAGGGGCCTAGCCACACGGACCCCTTCCAAAGCCGGTGGTTCAAAGGGACAGTCCCGCCAGGGGCGGTGAGCCTGGGGCCGAGTGGGGACTTCGGCTTAGGGAAGGGCAGCCGGGGTGGACAGCAAGGGACAGCAGGGTCGGAAAGTCCTTCCGGGGCGGGGAGCGTTGCAGCCCTTCTCCAGCGCCCCGCCGATCGCAGTGCACTGTCCCAGCCCGAGAGGCCGACCTGATCCTCCCCCAAAGCCCGGACCGGGTGCCCTCTTTTTGCTCCGGGTCTTGGGAACGGCGGCGGCAGCGGCAGCCGAGGGGCCGGCCGCGCACTTTGCGCCAGGCTTTGCGCGCCACGGCCACAGGAGTCCTGCGCGGACTGACGGACGCCCCGAGCCTCCCCCATCCCCAGCTTTTTGTGTGTGTGCCTGGCGAAGTAATTACTGATTTGATTCCAATCCATTATTTAGACAATTGAACCTACAATCTCGTCTTTAGTAAAATGAGGCGAAGTCAGATTTGATTACAGGTTCAGCCCCAGCGACAAGAGCTCGAAACCCGATGGGTTAATAACAGATCACGAGTAAATTATTCATGATTTTACGAGCTCTTTAGCTCCATTGAATCGGCCTAATTGAGAGGAAAAGAAAAAAAGAGAGAGAGAGAGAGAGAGAGAGAGAGAGAGACAGCGCGAGCCCCGTCCTCCCCCTCCCCTCGGCCCCTCGCTCCTCCCCGGATCCGATCTTGGGGAATCTCGACTTTGGGGGCGGGTGTGAAGGGGTCTGGGATGTGAGGCTGCCTTCCCAGCCGGCCTCCCTCCCGGGCAGGCGCAGCCCCCTGCCCCGCGCGTGGCCAGCCTCGGCCTTTCCTTCCCTTCTCTCTTCTCTCCCCTCTTCGCTTCAGAAAAGTCCTCCCCGAAGGACCCACTCTCCTAAAACCCCAGGACAGAGTTCCGACCCTAAACCCCACCACAACGCCCCCCCTTTCTCTGGGACTTGCTTTCCCCTCCGCCCTCACTGTGTCTCTCCTTATTCCTGTCTTTGTAGCTATCTCTCTGGTTCTCCCCTGTCTGCATCGCTTTCCCCGTCTCGCCTCTCTTTTTCCCAAGCTCTGTCCATCCTCTCTCCCTACCCGCTCTTCATTTCTCTGTCTCTATTCTCTTTCTACCTCCCTTTCTGTCGTTTCTCTGCCCTCTTCCTCCCCTGCACCACCTCCCCCCACTTAGGCCGCTCTCGGGGCACATCCCTGGGGCCCACGGGGCGCCAGGGTCCCCACGGAGCTCATTAACAGTGGAGAGGCCCAGGTGGGGGCTGGGCGGGGGGGAGGGTCCAGAGATTCCCCGGGGGGAGGCCTGCCCCACCCCCGAGGAGTTGGGGGCTGGGGCAGAGAGAAGGATGAGTCCCTCAGCCGGTTCAGTACAGCTCGGGACAAATTCAGTTCCACATCGCACCCTTGTGATCCCCTTTAAATTCTTCACTCCGGGTGCTTCTGGTGGGAACACAGGGTGGCCTGGTAGACTGGAGGACCTGGGTGCCTGGGTCTGTGTGGCAAGGGACCCAGAGAAGGTGTGGCTCCCAGCTCCAAGGTTAGGGCAGAACCTGTACCTTGCAAATTCCATCTGCAAGGGGGAGGAGGTCATAGCCGAGACAGCAATACTACTTCCCTGGTAGTGTTGCCAGATACACTGCCCAGTGGAATTCGAATTTTGGGTAAACAATGAATAAGGTTTTCATATGAGTACGTTCTGTACAATATTTGAATTTTAGATAACGAATACGTTTTAGTGTGTAAGTCTATACCAGTTAATATTTGAACATTAGATAAACAACAACTAAATTTTTAGGACAGATTCGTTCTTTGCAGTATTTGAACTTCAGATAAACAACAAATAAAATGTTAATACAGCTATATCCTATGCAATATTGAGGACGCATTTACCAGTAAAAAAAAAATTATCTGAAATTCGCATTTAATTAGGTGACTAGTACTTTTATTTGCTGAACCTGGCACTTCTGTTATGAGCATGTGATGGGACACGAGATATCCTCCCAGTTCACCATTTTACGGGGTTGGAATTTGAACTTCTTATGAGCCTCAGCCCAAAGCATGATCGAAAGAGTGGGTGGCTCTGGATAAGGGAGTCTTGAGAAGGACCTCACATGTCCCTCGCATCAGCTGCCAGTTTACTGAGCAACTTTCTGAGGTTCAGGGTTTCTACCCAGACTCTCTGCCCCAGCCTGCACCCCGGGAGGCTACTTTGGGATGGGGACAGGCTCCCCACAGAGTCATACTTCCTCATGCCTCCCTTTGTGGTGCAGTGGAAAGAAACAGGGAGAACTCAAGTGTTGAACCTAGGCTCAGTCATTCCCAGTGGTGTGGCCACGGCAAGTGGCTGTGTTTCCCTTAGCATTAGTTTCTTCCTGTCTAAAATGGGAATGGTAGTGGCGGGACTGTGACATATGTGAAGCCAAGGCATAAGGTAGGTGTCTAATACGCGTTAATCTCTTCTTCCAACTTCTTTCCCTTTCCAATAAGAACCCTACCACCTGCCCTGTGAGCCCGCCACGGATCACTTAACTTCCCTGAGCCTCGTTTTCTCTGTTTGTAAAACCAGGAAACAACCCCTTCATGGGACAGTGGTGAGGATTAAACTACAAAATGCATTTTCCAACCTTCAGCCCAGTGGCTGAGGCCCAGGGGGTCTCACAGTACTTCGGGATATGGAACTAGTGAAAGCAAAATGAAAATGAGTCTGTCAGTCAGCAGCTTCTGCCAGACTCTGAAGGGGGAGACAGAAACAGCTGAGTTTTCCTTGGAGAGTACTGGGGAAACTGAAAGAATGTGGCCCGGAGACTTTTGATGCTGGGTACACAGTCAAGTAACTTCCCTTTCTGAGCCTCAGTTTCAACATCTGTAAAAAGGGAAAACAACACCTGGCTCATAGGGTTGTTTAAGCATCTGGTGGAAATGTGCCTGTAAAGCCGTTAGCACATCATCTGTAGTTCAGTAAGCCATCAACAAGTTGTAGCTATTATTGATGCTGCTGCTGCTGCTGCTGCTGCTGCTGCTGCTGCTGCTGCTGCTGCTGCTGCTATTACTATTGTAACAAGATGGCTTAGAATGGTTTTTGGATTCTCCCAGAGCTGAGATCGAATCCTGCACTGCCTAGCCCAGTGATCTCAGGCAGGCCACAGTGTGCTCTTGGAGCTTCTTTTTTCTACTTCTGTACAAAGCGGGTAATGTTTCCGTGTTAGCCTGGGAGCACACAGAACACTTTGGCAGCGGTTGGGGAGATTGTGGACTTAGCTTTGGTGGGAGGGTAGGGTTAGGAAATTCACCTGCGGCCTCTGTGTCCCTTCCTCAGCACTGAGCTGCAACGAGAACGATGCCGAGCACCTGGACCGCGACCAGCCCTACCCTAGCAGCCAGAAGACAAAGCGCATGCGCACCTCCTTCAAGCACCACCAGCTTCGAACCATGAAGTCTTACTTTGCCATTAACCACAACCCCGACGCCAAGGACTTGAAACAGCTCGCCCAAAAGACGGGCCTCACCAAGCGGGTCCTCCAGGTTAGCCGGGGCTAGGGTGAGGGAATCTGCAGCTGACAGGGCCAGGGAAGAACCTCACAGTGGCTGCGCGGGGTGGGGTTGGGGGGAGCTTCAAAGAACCTTCTGCTTTGGTCTGCCTTCTCTCTTTCTCCCATTCTTCGGTCTGTCTCTGAATTTCTATCTTTTTTTCCCTAACTTCTCTCAATTTTGCCTCTCAGTTTTCCCTTTGTGTATGGCTGTCTGTCCTCACAATCTCTCTACTTGGTCCTTTTTCTTTCTTGAAAACAATTTTTAATATTTACTATTCACGTGGCTCTCAGATATGTTCACATTATAAAAGGTTCAAGCATTTATGGTAAATCCAGAGCTCTACCCCCTCCGCCCCATCCCTGATAGACCATCCATCCTGGTGACTGTTGACTAATTTTTGCTTCTAGTACCCCCACTCCCAGTCTCCCTAAGTGCGTCTCCTGCCCCTCCTTGCTGTCTCCCAGACTTGCCAGGAAGCAAGATTTGGTGGTGCTGTGCCAGGCACGCAGATCTTCTATGGGTGTGGGGGCTTGCCTGGTGGGGTCTGCACTTAGGGTATTGCAGGAATTGGCTGGGTGCTGAGCTGAGCATTCAGAGGCTGAGCAGAACTGTACTTTATGTGAGGTTCCAGAACTTCCATCAGACCCCCATAACCCCAAGGATATTGAGAACTTTAGTCTAGGAGTGGTCTGTCTCGGGGTGCATGACCCAAACTTGTGACAGTCTTGGGCCAATAATTCTCAACTTTTTTGCTCCTCCTCTTATTCATTTCATGATCTTGGGCAAGTCACTCAACTCTTCTAAGCCTGCTTCCCCCTGTGTGAAATGGACACAGGAAATCACCCATGCCACAGGGTTCCAGGAGGAACCATTATTATGATATAGGTGTTTGCCTCAATACCAGTCGCTATTCCACTCAGGGGGTATATTAAGTTGGTTAATTAGCTGATATTAATTAGTTCATATGAACCATTCTGTTGTTGCTAGACCTCAGTTTCCCCATGGTACAAAGCAGGACACTTTTCCCTCTGTAGCAGGTTTACTAGTTTATTCTTCAGCACATGTGGTTATGGTGATAGCAGTGCATAATTTTAGGTGAGAAACTCGGGATAAAGGGACCTGACCACGGCCTCACAACAGGAAGAGCCAATCTGACCCACCCTTTGGCCTAGGTGTGTGGGATGGAGGGCTTGGGAGGTGACATTAAGGGGGTGATGGTGTAGGTGACAAGTCAGGAGGGCTGTACAGCTGTCCTGATATTCCTGAGAGTCTGTTAGAAAACAAAACAAAATAAAAAAGCAAAACAAAACAGGTTTGTGGGGTGGCGGGGCTGTGCTGGTTGGGACTGTGACACGGCAGACCGTAGATCCCCGCAAGCAGCCATTGGGGTGCGGCACACCGCGGAGTGCCTGGGGCTTGGCTGCTGGGACGCGGCGCCCGAGGTAGCGAGGAGGCGAGGGCCAGCCAATGGGACGCCGGTGCGCCTCTCTGGGCCCGCCCCTCGCGGCCGCCTAGCCCGGGCCTCTGGTCCTACTGGGGCTGATGGGCACTGCCGCGCTGTTGGGGTCTTGGGTCTCCATCGTGCATTTCTTCGAATTTTTGCCTTATTTGTGTTAGGTCGAAGACCTTTTTTGACATCCCCACCCTTCAGACCTGGACGAATTTGGGCTGAGGACTGGGGGTGTCGCGTTCTTCTCTACTAAGAATGTTTCATCCCTTCCTCTCCCGGGACGCCCAGGGCTGTGCAGCGGCAGCAGGGGGCATCGCTTCTGCTCCTGTGAGTCCTCAGCAGGGCCTCGAGCGGGGACTTGGTGGCAAGCAGAACTCGGTTCAGGAAGATCTGGGCTCAGGGCAATGGCTGTGTGTCTTACACAGTCAGTTACCCTCTCTGAGCCACAGCTTTTTCATCTGTTAAAAGGGCACCTTTAGGGTACCTGCCCAGATTAAACAAAATAGAGTCAGTGCACACAGTTGAGGCTGAATACTGGCGGGGAGCGGGGGTGGAGCGCGCAGGAAGCTTGATTTCCTGGCTTAGCAGTATATCAGGTCCCAGCATCGTTCTCTCATTCTTTCATGTCGCTAAATACCGGTACCAGGCTCTGGGACACAAAGACGAATGAACTAAAAAAGCGACCTATTCGATATAGGAAGACCCACATACAGTCAGTTTCCCCATAGTGTAATTTGTTGGGGGGCTTCTGCCAGGGGAGAGACCAAACCTTCCTGTATGTCAAACTGTGATTTCCTCCTCCTGCAGTATACAGGTGACATCGTTGAGGCCCAAATGATTTCTAATCACTTAAAGTCACCCTTGGCTGGGTCCAGGTTTCTCTGACTGATGAACGTACTTCTTTCTCCTCCAAGCCAGCCCAGGTCCGATGTCTGCGTATGAGTACCCTTTAGGGGCTGTGTGTTTGTGGGAGGGGCACACCTGTAGCACTGCGCTAGTCTTCCTTCCCCCAGACCTCCGGACGTCCTTCGTGAATCTGTCATGCTCCCCAACAGTGCATCTGCTCATAACGGTGCAGCGGTTTGCAAAGCTCCTTTTTGCCTCACCTTAATATTTCGTTACCTGTTTTGTAGTTGGGAAACATAAGACCTAGTAAGATAAAGCGATGTCTTGTAGGTTACAGGAGCCAGGCATCATCAGAGTGAACTTGTTTCTGGTTGCCCTGACTGCTACTGCGACATCTAGGGAACCTAGGATGGAGGCGGTTTCGGGTGGCTAGTGGTGTGGCTTTGAAAGGTAAAGGTGAATCCTCCCTAAGTTACCTGCAGTGTGATTGGAGTGCTTGAATTCTTCTTCTCTAACCAGATTCCTTATCTGTGAAATGGGAATAATTATAGTTTCTACCTCAAGGCCTCTGACCTGACGGGAAGATTTCCGTGTGGTGCTTGCTGATATACATTAGATGTCCACTCAACTGTTCCTTGTCACTGGTCCATGCCGGCTGAATGATGCTGGGCCTCGAGTGCCCCCTGCAGGTTCTCCCCCAAACTCATGGCCCACCTCAACCTTCCAGAGAGGGTTTGCAGGGAGAGTAGAAGTGGAGCTGTGTTCCCAGAAGTGGATAATGTAGAAAGCGTGTGGAGGTGTGTGCATGTACAGGTGTGTGTGTGCCTGCGGGTGTGTATGTGCACATGTGCATGCATGCACACAGGTGCAGGGAGGCGGTCCTCGGCTATTACCAAACATGAGCACCACCAGCATGGGAGGCCTGTGATAGGGCATCACTGTTGGAATTTGGAGTCGGGGGAAGTGAGGTCCAACTCAGCTCCCCACTTACTCACTGAATGATCCTGAGGAGGTGACTTAATCTCTCTGAGCCTCAGCAGCCTCAGCTGTAAAATGGGGATGATGGTGATCCTTACCTTACTGGGTGGTTGCAAGGAGTACATGATATAACATAATGTCCTACTTTTTATGAAGCATGTACCAGGGACTCAGTGCATGCTAATCTCGCACACATTTACGTAGCAGGGTCTCTCTACCAGCGTCCTTTGCACACCTTTAAATTTTTCCAAAAATTTTATTTTTATTTTCTTATTTTTGTGTGGTACTGGAGAGTAAACCCAGGGTGTCATGAATGCTAAGCAAGTGCTCTACTACTGAGATCTGTCCGCAACCCTTTCTCTTTTGCTTCTTTTTAGACAAAATCTTGCTGAGTTGCCCAGGCTGGCCTCCTGAGATTCACCTGCCTCAGCCTCCTTTATGGCTAGGATTACAGGCATGGCACATATAAAAACGTTGATGAACGTTTTGCAGATGAGGAAACTGAGGTTCAGAGAAGCCTTGCCCCTTACCCTGAGTCTCACAGTGATGAAGCCCAGAGCAGTCTGATTCCAGTGCTCTTTCTGGGGTCGTGAAGTGTGGGGACTGTCACTTCCCCCTTGGATTTAGCTGCAGAATGCCCCAGTACAGGTGGGAGAGGCCGGAAGGACCAGGTATGGACACTGTGCCTGGACAGGAAAGCAGGGACAGGAGACGAAACTGATCACATAAAAAGTGCTCAAGCTTGGCACGGCAGCAGCGTGGCAGGGACAACACTTGTTCCATCCCTGGGTGAGGTGCCGAGGAGCCAGAGAGGCCCCAGGGGAACGGCCCCAGGACGGAAGTCTGGATGACCTTAAGCCTTGCAAATTTCCCAGCACATAGCTTCCCCTCTTCCTTCCTGGAAGGTGGAATATTGAGGTGCTCTTAATTTGGGGAGAGAGTGGGAAGATAGTTGACTAGGATGGGTAGAGCTCTTTTTAGGGATTCCGGGGGTGACTTTGAAAGAAAATATATTTTAGCTGAGGCTGGTGACATACACTTATAATGTTAGCTCTCTGGGAGGCTGAGGCAGGAGGATCACAAGTTCAAGCCCAGCCTGGACAATTTT
>NW_004955419.1:3985146-4005484 GCF_000276665.1 Chinchilla lanigera | reverse complement strand
GTACATAGTTAAGACAAGGGAGGCTCTGGGTTCCATCCCCAGCACCAAAAAATAAAAACCATTCTTCAGATGGCTGTTGATTGTCATTAATCTGTGAACGAACTCAGGAGCTCAGAACACCAACTTCCTCTTGTTCACTTGTTTGTTCCGAAAGTCTCCTGACCTGACACCGCCAGGTGGGGCGTGAGGCACCAAGAATTTGTTGTTGAACCAGGCACCACTGAACAGTTTACAGGTGGTGTGTGGCAGGGTGTTGTGCAGGTCATTGAAATGGTGATCAGCTTCATCCCTGCTTTTTTGTGTTTGAAAAATCTCCTTTAAATAATTTCAGGGTCGCCAGGCGTGGTGGCGCACACCTGTAACCCCAGCATTCAGGAGGCTGAGGTAGGAGGAGCCCTGCAAGTTTTGAGGCCAGCCTGGGCTACATAGTGAACTTAAGGCCAGCCCAAACTACACAGTGAGACCCTGTCTTCAAAAAAAAAAGAAGAATGATAATAATAATTCCAGGGGAAATAAGTTAGAGAAATGCTAAAGATTGTGTCTTTCTTTTGGAGCATGTTAACATTGATACAGGTATTGAGAAATCGTGAGACTTTAATGTTTCCTGAATTTTACAGGGTAATCTCCCCTCCTTTCCCCTCCCCGCTCCTCTTCTCTCCTCTTCCCATTCTTCTCCCCTTCTCTCCTGTCCTGTCCTTGCCCCAACTTCACTTCTGACTCTTGGTGGTACTGGGGGTTGAACCCAGACCCTTTGCACTGAGCTGTATCTGCAGTTCTTTTCTATCTATTTTTATTTACTTTTTATTTGGAGACAGTTTTGCCAATTGCCCAAGTTGGCTTTGAACTTGCCATCCTCCTGCCTCAGCCTCCCCAAGGGGAGGCACACAATGAGAGCCTGTAAGAGAAGGACCTGAGCTGGGAAAAAGAAGGCTTCCCTGAAGAGGAGGTGAGGTTTTGACCAGGGCCAGTGACTCTATCTCTGGGAGCCTCAGCTTCCCACCTATAAAGTGGTCATCGTCCTGCCTGCTCTCTATGTAGCACCACAGTGAGGACTGATTTAGCCATGGAGAGGAGTTTCACAGGTGATTTCACTGAATCACATTTTAAGAGAGTGTAAGCTGAGGCCCAGAGAGGTAGAGAGACTTGCCCAAGGTGTCACAGCAAAGTTGTTATACTCCTGAGGCAGGAACCAAGCCTTCCTGATTTCTAGGCAGGTGCTCATTATTTTTGGCTCTTTAAACTTTTTTTTTTTTTGTCTTTCTGAGACAGGGTCTCCCTATGCAGTTCAGGCTGGCCTTGAGCTCACAGCGATCCTCCTGCCTCAGCCTCCTAAGTGCTGGCATTACAGGTGTACACCACCATGCCTGGCAGTTCTTTAAACTTTTAAAGAAACTTTTTTAAACTTTTAACATTTTTCACCAAGTAATAGAACCATCAAACAGGTTAGAAAAACAGTGGGGAAGCCCAAGTAAGAGAGCACAAGGGCCCACTCATGCGAGCATGAAGTTGAGGAGTCACCCAGTGGCCATGGTCAGGACCCAGGCTGCCAGCTCCCGTGATCAGCTGCTCCCGTCCCTGGCTGAACCTGGTGTTCACACCTGCACACCAAAGCCCAAAGCCTACCTTGGAGGCTTGTTATCAGGCTCAGGGAGCTAATGTGGGTGAAATGCTCAGAGCTTTCCCTACCAGTGATGGTGAACCTTTTAGAGTTTTCACTGATAACAAACAGCTGGCTGCCAGCACATGTGCCGTAGGTTTGCCATCACTGGCTAGACCAAGTCGTAGTGAGGGAAGAGTTGTCACCACCATCGTTTTCTGTATAAATTGCAATACCAAGGATATAATACTTTCTCCCTTTATCTCATGTAGCCATCGTCATTGATACTTGTTTCCCCTGTGGCTTTGGGAAGAGGCTGTGACCTGATCTCCCCTTGCCCCATCTCGTTGGGCACCTGGGCTGCAGCCTTTAGTTGGACGTGATAAAAGACACCATGGCGGGCAGCCCTGGGCATGAAACTTTTGTCTTTTGTCTGATTTCCTCGGTGTCCCACCAGGGGATTGCTGGGGCTAGGGTGGCCAGGCTTCTTGATGGAGTGACTTGGGAAGGAGGTTCCGGAACAGAACACAGCTTGCGGGCTGGTGGTGCCTGAGGAAGGGACGGAGTCACAGCGACTCTTTTGCACCCACTCGGGACTCACTGGGGATGCGCTCTGCACCGGCCGAGGCATCAGCTGTGTCCCATGCTTCTGTGTCCAAGTTGCCAAACACACAGCTGCTTCAGTTTAAGAAGATGGGCGGGCAGAGCAGATCATCTCCATGTTATCCACAGCTGCCCTGGAATCCCATCCTCACCCAAAGACCCATAGATCGTGTGGCACTGATGGTCCAGCCCTCTTGCTGTGTAAGTGGGGAAACTGAGGCAGACTCAGAGGAAAGCGACTAGGCTAAGCTCATTTGGCTAGTCAGTGGGGAAACTAGGACTAGACAGTACCTCCAGTGTTCTTTTGAAAATTTATTCATTTTGTTTGTTTTTTGAGACCAAGTCTCACTATATATTTCAGCCTGCTCTTGAACCCACCATATAGTCCAGGCTGGCCATGAATTCACGGTGATCCTCCTGCCTTAGCCTTGCGTGCTGGAATTATACATCTAGTATTCTTTCCTCTGTCTCACAGTTGCTTTTCTGTATATTCCTTCCATTGTCCCCTCATTCATTCACTTGCTGACTTACTCAGGGTCACGTGGTAGGGAGGGCGTGGACTTTTTATGGTGAACAGTCTTGTATTCAAATCACAGCTGGACCTCTGTGTGACCTCGGGCAAGAAACTTTACTTCTCTTAGCTTCTCTGGATTTTAAATCTTTAAAGTGGAACCAATAATAGAGCCCACCGACTCAGCTTATCACGGGGTTAACCTGTGATGGTATGTGTCACTGGGTGGCCTGGTGCCCGACACACAGTAGAAGGCACACACGTGTCAGCATTGCCATTAACTCAGCTCATGTTACTGACTTCATCTGTGTGCCTCTCTGCCATGTCCTTGGGGTCGTGAAGATGACTTGGACAGAGGTCTGTGCCCTAACAGCATCTTGGAATGAGACTTTTCTAGACGCCTAGGAGAGAATTGTGAAGCTCTGCTTCGGGGAAAAGCAAGCCCAACCAAGTCTGCAGCAGCCTTGCTTTTAGTTGAGTTGTTAGATTTCCATCAGCCAGTTTCCCAGCCCCTCAGATCTGATAGAGCGGGGAGAGCAGTTGTAGAAGGTGGTGGCATTGCTTACAGATGCACCGCTAGGGGCGATGCCTAAGAAATAGCCAACAGCTGGCAGCTGAGTGGTTCCAGCCTTCCCAAGGCCTTGGTCCCTTAAAGGATGGGCAGCATGGCACCCACGGGGCTCCCTGCTCCAGCCGCTCCTCCTGGGTCACATGCACACAGGCCAGGATGGTGGCTTGGGTGGGTACCAAGGCTCCAGCTTTTCCCACGGGCCACCTGCCTGCGACTGAGGAAGTGACAGCCTCTGGGGGCTTTCTCCACCCGTCTTCTCTGTCAGCACTTCCTTGGGCCAGAGAGTGTCGCCCCTGTAGAGTGCAGCCAATGGGGAAGGACCTCCCTGCCCACCCTGAGAAGAGCACGTAGAGGGTGGTTTTGGAAGCACTGCTCACTTGCAACCCTGCAGAAGGGTGCTGGGCTTCCTTCAGGCAGAGAGCCCAGGAAAGGTGCTTTCTCCCTGGAAGACCCAGCGCGTTGGAACGAGAGCTTGATTTCCCCACTTCACAGCATCTGCGCCTGCTTCCTCACACCAGGACTCACCCCCCTGCTTCTGATGGAGCCCAGATTGTGGCAGACCACCGGAAAGGGGCCCTTGAGACACAGGCTCCTGCAGCCCGGGTGGTCCTGAAGAGTGGGTGGAGCCTGGCGTTGGCCCATCCCAACCCTGCCTGAGACACTGGGAAGACAAGCAGATGCAGACGCTTCTGGAAATCCACAACTGGGCGCTCTAGAGTCTGTAAATGTCCCAAGGCCCTTTCTCATGGGGAGGCTTCTGGCGGGTGTTTCTTTCATGCAGAAAGAAGTAAAGGGGCCCTGCCTTACAGGCTTTTGGGGGAACACCCCCCTACGTCCCAGTGGCCTGGATTTCCTGGGGCTCTTCCAAAGCACTGCGGAGTCTCTGTGTTTATGCCCTCAGACAGCTGCGGGGACTGGGGAGGGGAGTCTGTGACGTCTTCCTGAAGGTGCACAGGTGCGCGTGCAAAGGCGCGGGTATGGATATGGCCAAGGGAGAATGACAGCAAAACCGCATCCCGTCTCTGGTGTTTCGATGCTCAGTGCTACCGCTGTGTCCTGCCCAGCCTCCCTCATAAGCAGATCTGGGCTGTGGTGGCGGATGGTAGTGTACGTTACAGCCTCCTGGGCCTTGTTTTACCCCACAGCAGTCCTGCTCTGCCCGCCTCCCCCAGAGATGTGAGGCCTCCCTCTGCCCCATGGTCTAGGACACTTGGCACCTTCCCCAACTGAGGGTCGGGAATAAGGGTCATATCTTTTTTCATTTTTCTTTTTTTCTTTTTTGCAGCGCTAGTGGTCAAACCCAGGGTCCTGCACATGCGTGCTAGGCAAACTCTCTACCGCCCAGCCGCACGCCCATCGCCTACATGGTTTTTTATATCACCTTAGTATTTCCCAGACTGACTGACATATAAAAAACTGTACCCCACGTAGAACTGGTAGGATCTGTTGTCTGTTCAAAGGAGGCTGCCAAAAAACCAAAAACACAGACAAAATCTCCCAACCAGCCATTGCAGAAAATAATCAAGATTTGGTGTGTGTGTGCGTGTGCATGCATATGTGTGTAAGCTTGGTGTGTCCAATAGAAACACAACATGTTTACATTTTTAATAGTCACATTAAAGAAGTTTTAAAATGCTGTAAAATTAATTTTAATAATATATTTTTGTTAACCCCGCATGTCCAAAATACCACTTTGATATGAAATCAATAAAAACGTATGACTAAGACAGCCTACCTTCTTTTTTCCCTGCTAAGTGTGAGCCCTCAGCTAGCCTGGCCACATTTAGCTAGTGACATTTCAAGGTCTCCATATCAGTGTCCTGGCCAGCGACTCAGTCCTGGAGCCTCTTAACAGAAAGAAAAACCCAGTTCTAGTCCACGAGAGGGTTTTTTTGTTTTGTTTTGTATTTCACAGTGCTGGGTATTGAATCCAGGGCCTTGCACCATTTTTATTCTAAAATGAAAATAAGATTTCCTATTTGTGAGGACAAAATGCTACCCCCACCTACCTTTGTAGCAAAAGGAGGATTAGCATCTCCCAGAAACCGGAGATCCCAAGGAAGGAGCCCAGGCATGGGACGCCTCCTGCCCGCCCTCCCCTAACCAGCCCTTCCCTGTCGTCCCACACAGGTCTGGTTTCAGAACGCCCGGGCCAAGTTCAGGCGCAACCTCTTACGGCAGGAAAACACGGGTGTGGACAAGACGACAGATGCCGCGCTGCAGACAGGGACGCCCTCGGGGCCGGCCTCGGAGCTCTCCAACGCCTCCCTCAGCCCCTCCAGCACGCCCACCACCCTCACAGACTTGACGAGCCCCACCTTGCCAACTGTGACGTCCGTCTTAACTTCTGTGCCTGGCAACCTGGAGGGCCACGAACCCCACAGCCCCTCACAAACGACTCTTACCAACCTTTTCTAATGACTCGCGGCTCCCCAGCCCCCATGATTTCTTTAAAAAAGAAATTATCTCTAGTTGAATTCCAAGTGTATTTTAAAATAGAGGCTTTGAGCAACTAACTAACCACATTTAGGATCTCGCCTGGAAACAGAGGAAAAAAAATAATAATAATTGCGTGTCTGGCTAACGCAGCGGTGTGCACCGAGGAATTACTTGGAAGATCTATACGCAACACAACATTTGTGTCCCTGTACAGTTTTGTGGACTGAGCGAGGAGGAACAACAAATAATTTAAGTTGGCTAGAGCTTCTGTATTTTCAAAGACTGCCACGTGCCTTAGGAATACTGTTTTATCCATACTTGGGATGACTTGTTCATTTTTCTCTCCCTCTTTTTCTCTCTGTATATTTATGACCAGAGCAAAAATGTAAAAAACAAAAGGCAAAAAAAAAAAAAGTTTGTTACTTTGAATAGTCCTAAAAAGAAAAGAAAGAAAAAAGGAAAAAAAAAAAATCATATCCCCTCCAACGGTCGCTTTGTTGTTTTAGAATTTTAAGGTGGAAGTCTGTTCGAATATCAGAATTTGTAAAATCTAACCAGTAATAAAACCACTTATCGAGACTACTTGGTGTTGCTGCCCCTGAGTTGGCTGTGACATTCCCAGACGTGGAGAGTTTTACTGAAGCCCAGAGATAAATTCCAGGGTCTTATATATCCGATGTCCCCAGGGTCCCTTTCTGTGCCAGGCTTTGGACTGGTGGTTTTGATCCAGATGTCCGGTCCCTCCCCTCGAGGACAGAATCTTAACAGGTGTGATGTCTGATCAAATTGGGGGGGGGGGCGCTGGGAACAAAGCACCATTCATTCATTCATTCATTCAAATAGTGAGCAAGTCCTGTGGATGCTTCTTTGACCGAGGCCCAAAGGCCTGGCCCCTCTTCCACAGCTTTGTGGACTGAACAAGGAGAAACAACAAATAATTTAAGTTTGCCGCTCCTGGCTGGGCTAGGAGGCATCAGGCAGAAGGCATCGAAGGCCTGAGAGAGGCCTCCTGAAAAAAGTACCACTTTTCCCTATGAGGCTGAAACTCTGCCACCCAAGGGCAGCTTAAGCCCTAGTTTTCCTAGTGACACCAAAATTCAAAAACCAACAGCAAATGCGTTTGGCTCCTTTATTAACTCCTCAAGGGAACCTCAGAAACCCAGGGAAAAGACCCAGCCAGAGAGAACGCAGGTTTAGAGTGCAGCTGGAATCCCCTCGGCACACGCTGTGTTGTTTCATCAGCTTGGGCATCATCTTCCCCAGGTGTAGGATGAAGGCAGTGACCCTTACAGGACAGGTAGCGAGGACAAGGTGAGGTGTGTTAAAGGGCTCAATGGGGGGATGGCGCGTGCCGCAGCCCAGCGCATTTGATACTGAGTGACAGACGTGGCATGGCATGGGGACTTTGCAGGTGGACAGCAGGAAGGTGTGCATCCAGACGTGGCCTGCCACTGGGCTCTGAACAAGTTCTGCCCCTCCTTTCTCCCTCTGGACCCTTGATGGGTGCATGCAGCACCCCCACCCTGCTGTGCCCCTCTGCACCACTGATTTGAAAGTCCAGAGGGAAAGTCGTGACCTTCTTGAGAAGTAACAGCTAGGCAAGACTGGGAAGGGGACCAGCCAGCCCAGGACTGGGGTCCCTCTCCCCCTCGGCCCTTTGCTGTCAGGTTGGGACAGGGTGGAGGGAGGAGTGGGATAGGAATGGGCTGAGAGTGACTGCTTAAATCCTGGATGGATCACTTTTTGAAATATTCTTTAAAAGTCAATACAGGTTTGCTGAATGAATTCAGGAGATTAGGCAAGGTTTACCAGCTCACCTGGGGTCCTGCAGTTGGACACCAGAGCTCAACTTCCAGCGAGCACATTCATCTGGCAAGGGAGGCCAAGAACCTCACCTTTTCTGCCTGGACTATGGAGCAATGGGATCTTACCTCATTCATGCCTGCGTGATGATACCTGCAGAGGCCCTGGCCCCTGGATGGCCACACAGACGCACAGTGACTTCGGTTTCCTGCAGGGAGGCGCGCTTGTGGCCACTGACACACATGCGTGTTATCCAGTCACCCACGGAAGGACAGAGCCACAGGCAAAGGTGCTCAACCCAGACAGCACCACACAAAGACACACAGACCAGATGCTTGCCGACAGACGTAAACAGGCCCAGACGCTCACAAATACACCCAGACAGACAGGCAGACCACCCCACGCGGAGAGACCTGTGCGCTAACCCAGACGTGCACGCTTGCAAATGTTCGCGCCACCAGACGCCCCTGTGTAGCCGGGCTGTGCCCCTTGCTCAGGCCCAGACAAAGCTGAGGCTGATTGCTATCTCGTCTGTCAGCACTGCCACCCAGATAGAGAGGGCCCGGAATGATGCCCGGAGGTCCCTCGCCCCCTCCGTGTTGAGAAGCCAGTCCTGCAGCTGGGCCAGGGGTGGGGACACGGGGAGGAGACACACACACACACAGACACACACACAGACATGCACACACACACAGAGAGACTCAGAGAGATGGTGGCAGAGACAAGGACAGAGGAGATAGGGACAGAGCCTGACAGTGACAAAGACACAGAAGCAGAGAGAGAGACAGCAAAGAATAAACAGCAGTGACAGACAAAGTAACACAGAGACAGAGATGGACGGGAACACAGGATGTGGACAAAGACAGAGACAGAAGCAGTTTGGGACCTAGAAGGGAAGTCTCAAAGCTGGAGGGAAACTGGGACAGGCTTGGGGGCCCTGGAGACCAAGCAAAGGAAGGAGCAGGAGAAGCGTGGCTCTCTCGCGCCAGTGAAGAGCATCAGCAAGAGGGGGAAGCTGGAGCCCAAACCAGAGGACCAGAGGCAGGAAAGGCAGGTGGCACCAAGCTGCCCGCTCATCCCTGCCTATCCTGCAGGGAGAGAGGGGATGCTACTGTCACCACTGCCCCCTGCAGCTCTGAGGACCTAGTTGACCCTCCCGGCATGGCAAGGACATGCTCAGTGAATATGGACTCATCCTTGTCCTTGGGCCACCACCCGGCCTGGCATTAGGCAGTCTGCCAGGGCTGGGGGCTCAACCATGCCCTACTCTGCCAAGGATCCCTTTCCCCTGTGTGTTGGGCTCTGGGGCAGATGGAAGAGACCTTCCACAGTCCTCTCCACCCTGAAGAGTTTGAGTGAGCTCTTTTGCCACTCTGAACCTCAGTATCTTAATCTGTAAAATGGGTGAAGGGGGTATTGTTAGGATTCTGTGAAATAGGATGTTTCTGCCGTCTTCTGGTTTGATTAAATCCTGGGGGAGCCACAGCAGAGGTGAGAGGGCTGTCTGCAGAATTTGTGGGAGACTCAAAGGCAGAGGTGATCTTTGGGTTGGGTTCATGAATGAACCACAGGTAAGTGAGTGGAGATGGGGCACTGCCAGTTCCTTCCTGGCAGAGCAGAGGGCCTGGGGAGTGATCAAGAGGAAGCCTCGAGGCCAGGTGAGTGGCTGAGGATGCCTTGGAGGTAGCAGTTCAGTTCATAGAGGCCACCACCTGGAGGGCCTGGGGGAGCCCCTAGGGCCAGTTGGGCTGGGAGAGTGAATCAGGGAGACCTTTTGGAGGCTGTGGCAGCCACCCAGGGTGGTTATGAGGCCAGAGGCACAGGTGGTCCAGCATGAAACCCTCCCACCCCAGTTCTTTCCTGGACACAGGCCAAGCAGGCCCCGGAGGGACTTGCTAAGCTGCCTGAGCACAGCCCCTACCCCTGTCCTCACGCTGGAGTTCCTGCCGCCTGGAGAAGGTTGAACACCTCGGCTCCATCTGTCACTTGAGGGCCCACGGTGGCCTTCCTGGGCTTTATGGCCCCTGGGAACTCCAGGATTCCCAGCAGGCCCTTGACTTCCTTTCCGTCTCCCCCACCTGCCTTCCCTCTGTCCTTGGCCTGGTGCAGGGGGACTGGGGACAAAGAGACGACTTAGCCAACAGCCTCTCCCTCCGGCTCCTGGGTTCTCAGGAGGCAGCTGCAGTAATAGCCAGTCACTGTCCAGCATCAGAGAAGGTGGAGTTTATTGGAGCCTGAAAGAATGAGGGTCTGGCTCTGCATGGGGTAAAAGTGTGCAATTTATAGCACCTTTATATTCATTGGCTCCTTGGCTCCTTCCTGGGCCTGTGAGGCAGGGATCAGTGTTCCTTTTGAGAGAAGCAAGTTAGGAGCATCACACAGCCAGGGGCCACCAAGATCTTGGCGTGGATCGATCCCCGCGTTGTTCCAGATACTGTGGTTGGGGCGCCTTGAAGTTTAGACCCATCCCAGGTTCCCCCAGAAGCAGACCAAGTGTGAGTGCCACAGGGATGAGTGTTTGAGAAGCGGGGACTGCTGTTCAGAAGATGGGGGCTCCTGATATTCAGGAGCTTTTTGAATTGGAAGATGAGGCTCTGAGGTGCTTGGGGCAGCAGGGAGACTGAGGGAGAGCACAGAGGCATGAGCTCGGGGTGTGACGTTCTCCACCGCTGGACGGCACCCACAGGGACAGCGGAGAGTCGCCGTGGACTCTGCTGCAGGGAGTGGCCTGGGGGACCCTCCCACCAGGGCCGCTGGTGACAGCCACCTCAGCCCACTTCTCCAGACACCCTACTGGCTCTCCACCACCTACCAGGGAGGAGGCCAGCCCAGTGTGTCTATAAAACACCTTTATTAGGAAAATTTTAAGCACGTACAAAGTAGAGTCATGAGTGTCATGAACGCCCAGTTTCCTCTCATTGTTCAACACACACTCATTCGTCAACACACACTCACCTCGTAATATTGGTGCCTCCACCCACTCCCGCTGCTGACTGCATGGTGGTGGTGACCTGTGTGTTTAAACACCCCGCCAGGAAGCAGCGGAGCAAGGGTCACCGGGCCGAAGGACACTTGTTGAGTTCCAGGTGCTGTGCTGTGCTGGGCACTGGGTATCATGAAGTACAATGTCCTCACCTGCTCAGAATCTAGTGAGGGAGATGCATGTCAGACAGCCTCCAATGTCAGTACTCAGCAACGTCTGCAGTAAGGTCCTGCAGCAGTGCGGGCGCATACAAAAGTGCAATCCTGCTGCTTAGTGCCATCCAAAGGAAAGGCGGGTTCATAAGAACATCCCGGTCCCTCCTCATCCACCTTATTCACCAGATCTGTAGCTGAGAGACTTTTGGCTTTTCCCCGAAGTCAAAATGACCACAAAAGTAAACATTTTGAATCAAGCCAGGACATCAAGGCAGCCGGGACAGTGCAACTAAAGACACCCCGCTGGATGACGGGTGTGTGCTGCTGTATGCGACTGGGACTTGCTCAGCTCTTGTTTCCTTTAAGACTTTAAAGTGTGGGCCCAGTCTGTCCCCTCAGGGGGCTCCCAGGCAGACAGGGGAGTCAAGGAAGGGACCTGGGACACTTCCCCACTGCTTCTCTTTATTGTTTCCCAACCTTCCTGAGCAAGCTGGTCCTAAGCTTCAATTTGAGGTCCTCACAAGCCGGTCCCTGCTGCCCCGCTGGTGCGGGAATTGGGAGTCACCCATCTCTGGGCCGAGAGCCAGGTGCACCCACCTCAGCAATGCTGTACGGGCTGGGTGGGCTCTTGCTGGGGTCCTGCCTCTCTCCTTCCCCTCAAAAGCTCCTGCCCCAGTGCCCCTCCTCTCCAGACCCTTCCCCCTTGGTTGTCCCCACACAGGGTCCCCCCGGCACCCACAGCAGAAGGGCAACATGGCCTGGCACCTCCCTGCCTGGGTGCTGGCGTAGAGTTCGTAGTGGCATCTCTGGTAAGGGAGCCGGTGAGGGGGCATCCCCAGACGCGTATTTGGGGAGTGTTTTACTCTCTCTTTCTTGCCACTGCAAGCTTTACACACAGTGCCCGTCACAGGCAGGGCCTTCACAAATACTTCCCCAGTCCTGAAAGGATAAAATTTAGCCCGGGCACTGACTAGTGGGGAAGAGTCTAGTCCTCAAGGCTTCGGGACTACAGTGTGCTGCCGCTTACTGCCGTGCTATCCTGGGCAGATTACTGAACCTCTCTGAGCCGCTGATATCTGTAATGTATAAAATGGGGGTCATAACGCTTAGCAGAGTCCCTGGCACACAGGAGGGCTCTGTTTCTGGGAGCGGCTGCCAGGCACCTTCATTAGACTTTGCTCCAGGAAAAGAGGTGCGGAGGAAGCCCCTCTCCGGGAGGGCCACGGTGCTTCTCCAAGCACAGGCCTGGGTGGGGGTGGGCTTTGGGGCCGTTTAGGGCAGCAGACCTGAAGCTGGAGGAGGAGGCAGGGCCCTGGGGACTAGGGAGGGGGCGGAAGCCGGAGCAGAGGTCAGATCCGGAGGGGCGAGAAGCAGAGACATCCTGCGGGGGCGCGGGGCGCGGGACCTAGGCAACCTCCCGGGGGAGCCGGCCTGTGCACCGCGGGCACCGGAGGGGGACGCAGGGACGCGCGCCGAGCCCCCGCAGGCCGGGCAGAGGTCGCCCCCTGGCGGTGCACCGCGGCATTGCCCCGGGTGCTTCGGGCAGGGCCCGGAGTCTGCGATGAAATTTCCGGAGGGCCCTCAGAGAACCCGGGCTCTGTCCTCAGCAAAACTAGGAGTGACGGGTACCTAGCATGTGCCGGCTTGTGGGGCAGCTGTGGTGGGCAGAAACGGCCAGCAGGTCGACCAATGCAGTTTCCTTTAAGTGCATTCCCGGGGGGTCCTCTGGGCAGAGGTGCTGGGCTCAGAGGTGCTGGGGTCATGCCTGAGGTGCTTGCTCCCCAGGAATGGAAGCAACAAAGAGCAGCGGGTCAGGCACTCATCTCAGGCTCACTCTGTCTCCTGAGGCCTCCCTAGCGGGTGATCCTGGGGTGTGGTGGCTGGCAGGGTAGGGGTGCCACTGTGGTTGCATCTGAGTGTGGTCATGTTGGGGTGGCCTATATTTGTTGAGGTGTGCGTGCTCAAAGGTGTATTACCAGTGTGTCTACGACTGGGAGTGTCTGTGACCAGGATCGGTGTGTGTGTCATGTGTGTTCGGAGCGGTGTGTCCATGTATGTCTATGCCCATGGTGTATGTGAAGTCTGCGTGCTCACATAGGGTGAGCTCAGCTGTGCACCTGTCACGCCGTGGTGTCTGCTCATGACACAGTTTGAAGTGGGTGTCTTGGGGCTGAGGGGTGATCTGGCCCTGTCCAAAGAGGAAGTGACAACCCTAATCCCCTTTTCACCCAACAGAGGGGTGGCTGAGCCCCTGTCCTATCCTCGGTGTCTCCTTTCTCTCCCTGCCCATGCCTGGAGCTGTGGTTCTGTGCTTCATTGCAGAATCAAGAAAACAAGTCCCAAATCCAGGAGGGACCAGCCCAGCCCACGGACACTTGGCCAGAAAACCTGGAGCCAGGGTGCTGGCCAGACTCCCGATTTCAGTCTGAATTCTTTCCTCTCCCAGGAGGGCTGTGGGCACCTCTGCCCAGCCTGGGGCGGGGGTGGGATAACTTTCTGGGCTGGGCTGCGTGGGGAGCAGGACACAAAAGGCCCAGTGTCTGCCCCTGGCCCTGCCCTGCTCCGGGAGCCGAGGGGGTGTCCAGTGGCAAACTGGGCAAAGAGGAACATGTGATACCTGTGCTCACCCCGCACTGGACCCACCCCCCCGCACCAGCCCGAGTGCTGACTCTTGCTGGGTGGGACAAGAGAGTGAAGCTTGAATTCAGGGCTCCTGGCGCCAGTGCTTAGCTGGCGTCCACCCAGGCCCAGAGCGCTTCAGCTTGCCCTGTCGGAGAAGGGATTGATGAGTAATTAAGATCGCGATGATATCAACACAGCATATTAATAGAAGCATAAGAATGGCTACTGTTTGCCGAGGCCTGACTCTGTCCCATGGCTACTCCCTTATACAGGTTCTGGGGAGGCAGTGATTCAAGGGCTTAGGGCTGTGGCTGCAGTTCAGCCAGAGCCCAGGATTATTTCCCAGCATAGGCTCCCAGCTGTAACCTCAGGCAGGTTGTTTGACATGTCTCTGCCTCCATTTCCCCAGCTGTAAAATTATAGTAGTTGAGTTACAGGGGAAAAAAAAACAAAAACCCAACACAAATCCCCTCAAAATCCTTACTTGACATTGAATAAATGTGCAACAAGAACTAGCTCTTATTTTTGTGATTTCTTTGGCTCCTCACGGCAACCTTGATGGTAATTTTTATTATCCTCATTTTACAGATGAGGAAACTGAGGCTGAACTATTTGCCAAAGCTCATACAGCAAGGGACTGTCCTGGCAAGGTCCGTACTCCAAGCCTGATACCTAAACTCTGTCCCAGCTATTTTCTCACTCTGCATCGATGGGAAGTTCGTAGCGCGTAGGATTCACCTTCGGAAAGGACAGAAAGAGCTTCCTGGAGAATCCACTTGCTGGGATCTCACCAGAACTTTAAGAAGGGCATTTTATGTGACTGTCTTCTTTGGATAAATAGGGAAAATGGGCCCCAGAGAGAGAGTGCACTGGGGACAGGCCCAGGAAGGAAGGTTGAGCAAGGTCTGTATTGAGACGGAAGGCCAAGTGAGACTGTATCTGTCTGTATATAAAATATGTAATTCGTATCTGCAGGGACAAGTTCTGGTGTGCTAGACATTGTGCTAAGCATGATTTAAAGATTTTGTATTGATCACTTTTAATCCTCAGAATGTCTCGGTTCTCTAAACTTGAGTTTGTTAATCCCCCTCTCCAGATAAAGAGGTTTGTGCATAAGGCCATGAGGTCACACAGCTGGCTGAGACAGGCTCTGAACCCTGGTCATTCACCTCCTTGGAAGCAAAGGTGGGAGGGGTTGGGGTGGGGGAGTAGGAGGGACTCAGCTCCGGTGGCCTGGCTTCAACCCCTTTACTCCGAAGACGTGGCCTGCCTCTGCCTTACCAGGGGGGGAGGCTCAGGCCTAGCAAGCTTGCCCCCTGGTTTCCTCTTGGCCCTGGTTCCGCCGTTCCTGCCTGGTTCCCATATCTCATCACCCCCGCTGCCCCGAGCAGGGCCGGGCACGCAGCGGGCACCCGCGTGCTGACATGCCAGGGTCGGGCCTGCCGGGCTCTGGGCCCGGGGTGGGGCCAAGGACGGCACCGGAGGCCCGGGCTCCAGCGCCGGGCTCCAGATCCAGTGGGATCTGCCCGCTTCTCCGGGCTGCCGCCCACCTGCAGGGTGGCCCAGGCGCAGCGCAGGGACCCCCGAGCGCGCCACCGCCGGGAGCTGTCCGGACGGGGCCTCCCTGGGAGCGCCGGCGTCTGGGGCCCGCGGCTCCCTCGCGCAGGCCGGGAAACGCCCGCCTGAGCATTTGTTTTTCCATCAACAACCGCTTACGTAAACTCCTCGCCGACTCCGAGGCTGCCAGCGCGGGGGAGGCGCCTTATCTGATGGGGGCTCCGCCAGGCCCGGGGTTCCCTGCGTGTCCCGGCACAGGCCGGGGTGGGTGGGGGTTGCGGCTTGGCACCCCGACTCCACCCCGCCCCCACTCCCGTCCCACAGCGAGAAAGGCCCCCAAGACGGTCCCCAAAACCAAAGGGAGCTGGCCTCTGAGTCCCGATTTCCCATTCCTAGTGCTCTAGGCAGGAAACTGTCCCCTTGACCTGTGACCCTGGGGAAGGGAAGGGGCTTGCAGTGAGGCGCAGGGTGGGTGGCCACTCGCCAAGGTCACCTGGCTCCTCACCCAGGCTTTGTGCTAGTCCGGTAATGCTCAGAGTACAGGATACTTGGCAGAAAAGGTTAGTTTTTACCAGCAATTAAAGCCAAAAACAAAAACCACTCTTTATTTTGAAAACTTACTGAAAAGGTACAATAATAGCCCAATGAACTCCCGCATACCCTTCCTAGATTCAGCAGTCCTTAACCTTTTACCACTTTTGCACTCCCTTTCCCAAAATACCTTGAGGTGAGTGGTACAGTATTATCGTTCCCATTTTACAGATGGAAAAACTAAGGGTTAGCTAGTCGAAATAACTTATCCAAGAAAGTAATGGGGTTGACATTTAGACTTATATCTCAGATGAATAGTTTTTACTCTTTTGGTTTCTTTGTGATTTAAATATATATCTCTATCCTTCCCTGTGGTTACCCCAAACACATGGTATATATGGATATAAAATAGACATTTCACTACTAGGCAGCCTAGTTTTTAATTAAAGGTGTGCTTGCATGTCTTTCTAGGGACAGCGTATGCCAGTGAAAGCATTTCCATAATTTTTATATAAACTGTATTGTACTCACTTTTGCTTCTACTCCCTCTGCTCCTTAAATGCATATTGCAAAGATTTTTTTTCCATGTTGGAAATACAGTACAAAATTGCTCCATTCTTTTAACCTGGTGCATAGTATTCCACTGAATAAATGTCCTGCACCGGACTTCCCTGGTTCCCTGTGGATGAGAAATCAGATGGTTTCCAGTCTATTGTTATGCTAAGCAACGCTGTGGTAAATTGTACACATCCATCCATCTGCTTGTACGTGCACAAGAGTATTTGCATGGTAAATTCCTAGAAATGAAAATTCTAGGTTAAAGGGTATGTGGAGTTTTAATTTACTCAGATATTGCCAAATCACTCCTCAGGGAGATTTTACCAAATGCCCTCCCACTTGCCATGAATGAGAATACCTGTTTCCCATACCCTTGCCAACACGGCATGTTATCAAACTTCTTGATCTTTGTCAATCTGTTAGATATAAAATGATATCTCGTAGCTGTAATTTCATTTCTCCTGCTACAAGGGAGGTTGACCATGTTTTCATATGACTCAGAATCATTTACATTTCCTTTCTTGGGAACTGTTTGTTTATATCATTCACCTATCTTCTAATTAGGTTGTTTTTGTTTCTTCCTAGTATGTAGGAGCACTTAAAATAACAAAGATATCAGCCCTTTGTCGATAACATATGACATATTATATGTGCCTTTTGATTTTGTTTATATTATTAGGTTTTTTGCAGAGTTAAAAATAATATTACATGGCTAAATTTATTCACCTTTTCATTAATAGGTTGTTTTTAAGCTCATAATTGAGAAAGATTTCTTCTTTGAGAGAATACTTTTGGCTGTATTAGGTTTTCTTCCTTCCAGGGTTTGTTTTGGCTTTAGGTGTGAGGTAGGGATTCAACTATTTCTCTGCAGGTGGCTATCTAGCTGCCTTATCTATTAAACAATCTATCTTTTTGTTGTTGGTTAGCAATGTCGCTTTTGTGATACATTAAATGCTTGTAGGTATTTGGGTACTCTATCAGTTTCCCAGGGCTGTCCTAACAAATTATAGTAGTACCCCCTTAGCCTTGGGAGATGGGTTTCCAGGCCCCCAATGGGTGCCTCAAAATGCACATAATATCAAAACATATTTATATATCTATATATGTCTTTTGACTATATATATATAATGTTTTTTCCCTACATATACAAACCTATAAGATTTAATTGAGATATTTGGCAGAATAAGTGATTAAGAAGAATAACTAATAATAAAATTGAGCAGTCCCAACAATATACTGTAATAAGAGCTACTTGAAAGTTAGGAATTGAGCCAGGCGTGGTGGCACATGCCTGTAATCCCAGCACTCGGGAGGCTGAGGCAGGAGGATCGTTGCGAGTTCGAGACCAGCCTGGGCTACAAAGTGAGCTCAAGTCCAGCCTGAACTGCATTAGCGAGACCCTGTCTCAAAAAGACAAAAAAAAAAAAAGAGAGAGAAAAGAAAGTTAGGAATTGTTTATTTCTGGAATTTTCCATTTCCTTTTTTCAGACCTCAGTGGACCGTGGGTACCTGAAAGTATGGACAGCCAAACTGAGGATGAGGAGGGGCTGCGGTACAAGAAACTGGGTAGTTTAAAACCATGGAACCTTCTTCTCTCCACCATCTGGAAGCCAAGTCTGAAATAAGGAGGTCAGCGGCAGGCTCCCTGTAGTGACTGCTGAGACAAACTGTCAGACCTCCCTCTCTCCAAAGCCTCTTGCAGCAGCGTGATCCTTGCTATGGGTTAGGCTCTAGCAAGTTCCCTCCAATCTCTGCTTCCTCTCTAGGTTTATGTCTGTCCAAATTTCACTCATCATATAAAGACGTCAGCCATTGGGTTGGGGTGCAATCCCATACACACTAATCCAGGATGATCTCACTTTAGTTACATCTGCAAAGACTGTCTCCAAGTGAGACCATGTTCACAGTGCCTTGGGCAAAGCACTTAACAGATCTTTTTTGGAGCGCACAAGTCTACCCACTATGAGTATGCTTTCAAATTTTCTGTTCTGTTCTGTTTATCCATCTGTCCAAAATGCACTGAGACTGCAGTGTTTAAAATACTGTAGATTTAGACTGTGTTCTAATATGTGTTAAGACTAATCCTCACTTGGTTCTTCTTTTTCAAAATTTTCAGAATTTCCTTGTTCATATTGCCATATGGACTTTAGAATTCGCTTATCAGCTTGCTTTTTTATCAGAATGCACACACACACACACACACACACACAAACCAGGGGAGAATTACCATATCTGTGATGTTCACTCATTGTATCCAAAAGCATTTTACATGCTCAGGTCTTCTCTTGTGCCCCTCAGCAATTTATTAAAATTTATGTTCACTAAATCCTGTACATTTTTGCTAAATTGATTTCTAAATTTTTAATTTTTTTACTGCAATTCTAATCACGAGCTTCTCTTTCATTACACCTTCTCACTGGTTGCTTATATTGGTGAATGCTATTAAATTCCAGTGTCCTTGGTCAGTCTAATGAGTTCTTATTTGTAATAATTTTTTAGGTGAGTGTATAAAAATGATCCATTTTCCTCTTGCTTTTTGATTTTAATATTTGTTTCTTTTTCTTATCTAATTGTATGGGCTGGTACTTCCAGAACAATGCTAAATAGTGTGGTTAAGAACACACTCTCTGCTATTCTTTTTTTCCTCTGCTATTTTTTTCTGTAATAGACTGCTTTAAGTGTTTATCGCTTACACATGATGTTGGATTTGGGGTTCAAATATTTCATTGTGTTTAAACATGTTTCTTTTTGGTACCAGGAATCGAACTCAGGACCTTGTACTTGCCAGGCAGGTGCTGTGCCGCTGAGTTGCATTCCCCGCCTTAAACATTTTTCAATTTTATTAAAGAAAGTGACTCTTTTCAAGCTGTCTTCTCTGGCCTCCTTTACCTGCAGCCCAAACTCAGTAGGGCTGAATCATGCTTTTCTTCCTGAATGAAGGATGGGATGCCCTAGTAGGGCCCATTCAGGTCCCTCCTCCTGGAATAGCCTTCTCCCCACCCCTGGCAGTGGGGCTCCTCCTGCTTCCTCTTCTTAGGTGTTGGGGATTCAGCCCCGGGGTGCTCTACCACTTAGCTACCTCTCCAGCCTCCCCTTATTTATTTTTGAGCTCAAGACAAAGTCTCATTAAATTGCCCAGGCCGGCTTTAAACTTGTGATCCTCCTGCCTCAGCCTCCCCAGTAGCTGGGATTACAGGTCTGCAACACTGTGCCCAGCCTCCCCCCGTGACTTCTTTCAGGCAAGGTCTAGGAAAATGCCATGTCCTCTGGGAACCTTTCCAGGGCAGCCCTTCAGAAAAGGACAGAAGCCGGCTGCAGGGCTGCTTGCGTGGTCTTTTCTCCTCACCATCCTCTGTTGGTTTCTAAATCCCTGCATCCCCTCTGCTCCTGCACCAGCAGGGAGCATCTTCATGTATGTCTATGGGGCCACAGTCTAGGTTATTTCTGTCCTTCTGGACCAGGGCCCAGATAGAGTAAATGCATGTTAAATGGATTTTTGGATGAATGAATACTAGGTTAAAAGTTTACACCAAGAATTAACTAGGTACCTTGCCCGGAGATAAGCACTTTCCATTCATTATCTTACTGAATCCTTAAACAACCCTGTGAGGTAGAGGCTTACTATTTCCATTTTGAGGTGAGCACATGGAAGCTCAGAGAGGTTGAGTAACACATGCAAAGCCACACAGCCAGCATAAGAACCCACGTTCATCTGACTCCAAGGTCCAGGCTTTAAGTATCTATGTGGTCCTCAATGTCCATACATAAATGTGTGAAGGGACAAAAACCACTCAGCTAGGCTGGAGGCTGGGGTACACGCGATGGGCTTGGTCTTAGCACCTGCAGAGAGCTGTCTGAGAGGCCGGGGCTGGGATGGGGCGCAGGGCTGGGATCACTCTTCTGTTTGCTCAGCACAAGAGGGTTTCCTGGGACACTGAGCTCTCAGTGCTAAAACTGTGAAGGTCATGGCCAAACCAGGACACATTCATTCCTTCCCAGCAGAGCCACAAGCCACGGACGTCCTCTCTGTGAGTGCATGCTGGTCTCATAGCCTGGGCCAACTGAGGCGGGCAGAGGCAGCCCCGAGAGGTAGTGAGCTGCCTGTGCTGGGAAGTACCAAGGCAGGAGGTAGACAGTCCACTTTCCTATTTCTCTCTCCACCTCTGAGGGATTCCCGGGTGATTTTAATTCGGAGCTAGACTCTGTTGTGCTCTTAACCACAGGGTCCCCCACAGAGGGCAGGGAGAGCAGACGTGATAGAAGGAGGGTGGGTGCCTCGCAAGATGTCTTAGGGGGCTCTAGAGCCACTCGGCCTGACAGTGGGGTGGGCACAGAGGGACAGAGAAATGCTCCTGTCAGTGCAGGGAGAGCTGAGGGCTCTGTCTGTCTGTCTGTCTGTCTGTCTCTC
>NW_004955419.1:3979611-3984376 GCF_000276665.1 Chinchilla lanigera | reverse complement strand
GTCTCAAAAAGACCAAAAAAAAAAAAAAAAAAAAGAAAGAAAAGAGTTAGTGACTGTTGAGCTGTCCTTTTGATGGATGAAAGAAAGTGACTTTACGAGGGTATCCTGTTGGGGATGTAGAGCAAGTCAGATTCCTGCGCTTCTCAGGGTGCACAGGGTATGGCGAAGATGGAGTTCAGATAAATTATCGCGAGCTGGACAGCCATGGCCTTAGTAAGATGACCCACAGTATGGACCTCAATAAAAGCAGGAGCCTCAGTGCAGGAGCCCACGAGAGCTGCGGTGAATTAAGGTCACCAGTGACTCTACTTACTTACCCGTTCTCAGGGCATCCCTGAGACTACTTTCTGAAGGGGAGCCTCAGGTCTTCCAGAGGTTCCCAGGAATAGCTTTCTTCTAAGTCCTGTGAAAATTCTAGATCTAGGGTTGCTGTAATGACCTCTGCACCCGTGGCCTGCCGACAGCAGCATGTTTGGTTTTTGTTTTTTGATGTGCACGTACTTTATATTTGTTTAATTTTAAAATGGGGTGCTATATACCTGCAGTGAAGCCGGGAGTATGTCATTTGATGATTTCTCACATATGTATACACACCCAGGCCCAGGTGGAGGTACCTGCAGCACCCCAGGAGGTTCCCTTTGGTGTCCTCCTGTCTGTCTGGGCTCCGGATGTAACCACAATCCCATCTTCTAGCATCCTGGATGTGTTTGCCAGTCTTCAACTTCGCCTCTGTGGAATTACACTGTAAGCGCTTTGCGCGCCTGGCTTCTTTGACTGGGTGTAATAATAGTGGGCTCAGCATGTGGCTGCGCCTGCCACAGGCCCATTCCTCTCCATGGCTGTGTAGTACTGTGCAGCAGAAACGTTCCAAAATGCATTTATTCAGTCTCTTACTGGTGGGTCTTTGGGTTGTTGCTAGTTTGGGGCCACTACGAACAAGGCTGTTGGGAACACTTTGGTTTGGTCTTTTAGTGACTATAGGCACTCACGTCTTGCCTACATACCCAAGAGTAGCATTGCTGGGTCGTGGGGTAGGCGTGTATTTAGCAAGGCGTGTGCTGACTGCCTTTGTTATAAAAGGACTTTGGAAGCATCGACAAGTGATGTTTCCTAACTTTAAAAGGCATACATGGAAAAAGTTGCATGGGAGGGGAGCACAGTACTACCTGGGCTGGAGTATGTGGCTTGGATTCCAGAAGGGAAGGCCAAGCAGCAGGGTGGGGTGGAGGGGAGGGCTGTGCCTGGGCCCTCTCAGCCCCGCCCCCAGGAAGGGAGGATAAGGCTTTCAAGATGCTGTCCTCAAGGATGGATCTAGTACAGTCCCGCAAGTGGTCAGATCTGGGACCTTACCCTGCTCCCCCACCTGGTGCAAGGTGCTGGGGCACAGCGGACTCAGTGGCCTCTGACCCTCTGGTGTCTTTGGACATCTGCCTAGCAGCCAACTCTTTCAGCCCTGCCCCCGGACTCTCATAGAATTTTCTTTTTGGATTTTTGTTGTTGTTGTTGAGACAAGGTCCTGCTATGTGGTCCAGGCTGGCCTCAAACTCATGGCAATCCTCCTGCCTCAGCCTCCCAAGAGCTAGGATGACAGGAATGGACCACCTATAATGTAACCCTTGCAGACTGTTTGGTCCTAATATGGACTATAGTAGATTTTAAGGGGTGGGGAAAGGCTCTTGAGCCCAGAAGCTTCTGCCAGGAAGAGCACAGGGTCTCAGAGGCCTCCCCAACCGCTGTGCTGTCCCCAGCTGTGCCACAGGCTCCCTGCACCAGCCCCAGTGGTATGTGTGGATCACAGCAGCTGCTGCCCAGAGTTTGGGAAGTTGTACTGCCAGGGGGGACCCCAAGGGAGGTGCAAGAGCTGGGGCCTTGGCTCTGGTGAGGTGATCTAGTGAGCCCCAGATGAGTTCAGGACTTGCCCCTACAGGGGCAGCTGAGCTGAAGACCTGACCAGTCCAATGCAGTGCGCCTCAGCCCAGACAGCTGTCAACCGTGGCTTCCTTTCTCCAAAACCCTGGGCAGCGAGGCTCTGTCTTCAGAAGCGGAACTTAACTAAAACGCTCAGCACAGCTCTGGGTGCACAGCCTGGTCCTGGTGCTCCCTGCGCTGTGTTTCCTCCGGAGAGACATCCTCTGTCTTCATGGTTTGTTGGGAGGATTCCATGTGACGCTGTCTACACAGTGCCACTCACAGCGACCGGCAGGCAACAGGCTGTCAGCAGTGTTGACCGGCACCTGCCGTGTTCCCATCCGACTGTCCCACTGCCGCGGCCCCTGGAGACATGGCTCTGGCCGGGGACAGCATCTAGGAGGGTGACCACAGCTTAGAACATTGCCTGGGCCTTTGGAGTCCTTTGCAAGTAGACTTTCTGGTCCTCCTCTGGCTGGCTTAGAGAAAACTCTGAGTCACACCCAGAGCTGCCCCCTACCTTCTGCCACACCCACTCTTGACTCTCTTCTGGGAGCTGGACGCGGCCCTGAATAAACAGGTGATTAGAGCGCACTTGGAATTGCAGCGAAACTACTCCTAATCTAAATACGACTAAGCTTACACCTGCCATTGGTCTGTTCCCAGACCGAGAGTGGGTAGTTCCATGAACTGTCTGGAAAGTATGCGTGGTGTGGCCTCACTTGGGGTCCATCACATTACTCAGAGGGGAGATGTGGGGGCAGAGGGCAGGGTTAAGGACGTGGGCAGGGGTCCCCCAGCCTTTCCCAAATCAGTGGTCAATGATTGGCCGATCACTTGCTGATTAGAAGTGCATGCGGCCGGGGATATAGCTCAGTGTCACAAGTGCCTGCTTAGCAAGCGCGAGGTCATGAGTTCGATTCCCAGTACCACGAAAAAAAAAAAAAAAAAAGGGAAGTGCACGTGTACCAAAATGGCATGGACAGAGTGACAAGTGGATTTAAATGCAGGCTCCACATGGGCAGCTACGAGGGCAGTTGCTTGGCATGGGTGTTAATTTGTGATCAAGCTGCTTTGAGCACTGACAACGCTGCATAGCTTCTCCATGATAACCGGAACCAGAGATCGGTTTCTTGCACTCCTGGTATGGTAATTACCTCCCAGTTAGCAGGAGAGGTCACTTCATCACGAGAACCAGCGTCAGTTAAACACTTTCTCTGTACCAGGCAGTGCGTTAGGCACATGTGTGCTTTTGGTCTCCCTGACTCCTCGCAATACCCGGGAGAGGGGTGCGAACCTGAATTCAGAGAGGTTAAGTGACTTACCCAGCTAGAAAGTGGCAGAAGTAGCACTGAAACCTAAGCTCACCAGTCACACGGGGAAGTTCCTGTTCTAAATACTGATCCTACACTGCATCTTGCAAACTCACCCTCCTTCTGACCAGAAATGGAAAATGGGAATGGGTTTTTACACACTGTAGAGTACTACTCGGCCATAAAGAAGGATAAGCTTGAGTCCTTTGTAGGAAAATGGGTACACCTTGAGAACACAATGTTAAATAAAATAAATCAGACACACAAGCCTAAATATCATATAACTTTCTTATATGAGAAACCCCAAAGTATAAATAATTTTAAAAAAAAAAAACAAGTTAAAAGACAGACAATAGGAAAGAGGGAGACTGATCTCTTGTGTGTGGGAAGGACTCCAGAGATGGAGGGAGGGAGGAGAGAGGGGCGGGAAAGAGAAGGAAAAGAATTAGGAGATGTAAAGTACCCGTACCTACCCCCTAAGATGAAGGTAAATGTTATATACTGCAAACATGTACTAGTAAAAATTGTTTAAAAAGGATATGAGCTCAGTATAGAAAATCCATAGTGTGCTTATGTCCCAGCCATGGCCACTTACACAATGCAAGTGTATAAAACAAAACACAAAGCCATGTAACTTGAAAATGGTAAGGGTGCCGGGAGTGGTGGTGCACACCTGTAATCCCAGCACTCAGGAGGCTGAGGCAGGAGGATCATTGTGAGTTTGAGACTAGCTTGGGCTACAACGTGAGCTCAAGACCAGCCTGAACTGCATAGAAAGACCCTGTCTCAAAAAAGACAAAAAAAAAAAAAAAAAAGAGAGAAAGGAAATGGTAAGGGCATAGTAACCCACTAATAAAACATGTAGTCACTCAATGGAGAAAAATGTAATTTATTACTGAAGAACACACACATAGACACAAAAAGGAATGAGGGGAGACATATATCACACTCATGGGAAAGATGATTCCATGTCATAAATACTTTTTTTCCCAAATTAATTCATAAAATCAGTATAATTACAATTAAACATTCCAATGAGATTTCTCACTAAACTTGTTAAATTGATTTCAAAATTTTCACAGAAAGGTAAAGTTGCAAGAAGAACTGGGACAAATCTGAGCTAGAACAAGGTAGGGGTCTTGCCTTAGTAAATATCCTGATTTATTATTATAAAGTCTTGAGAGTGAACAGATCCTGGTTAATCACATAAAGATGAGCAGATAAAGCAATGGAATATAATACAAGAAAACCCAGAAATATACCCAAGTTATATAGGGCCTTGGTGTATGAAAAATCTGTTGGGGAGCTGGCTGTATGTATAGTCTCTGTTCCTTGGGAGGCTGAGGCAGGAAGATTGCTTGAGCCCAGAAGTTTTAGGCCACTCTGGGCAACACAGTAAGACCACATCTTAAAAAAAATCTTCTAAGGGAAGATGGACTGTTAAAAACAATGTTAGGACAAGTTTTCCCTATGAAAAAAATAAAATTAGACCTTATCTCATACATATGAAAAAATAAACTTCAAATGAATTGATGACTGTTAAG
>NW_004955419.1:3959224-3979081 GCF_000276665.1 Chinchilla lanigera | reverse complement strand
AAGACAATCTTAAAAGGTTATAGAAGAAAAGTAGAATTTCTTTATGGCTTGGGATAGAGAAAGAGTCCTTAAACAAGTCGCAACAGTGATGAATCACAAAGGAAAATATTGTTAAGTTTAAACTCAATTGAATCAAATACTTCTGCACCAAAAAAGGCATCATCTACCAAGTTAATCTTTGAGCAAGAGTTTTTAGGAAGACATTTGCAGCATATATAACAGATATAGGCTTACTGTTCAAAATATACAAAGAGGGGCTGGGGATTTAGCTCAGCGGCAAAGCGGCTGCCTGGCAAGCACAAGGTCGTGAGTTCAGTTCCTGGTACCTGAGAAAAACAAAACAAAACAAAATAAAACAAATATGTATATATATATGTGTATATATGTATACAAAGAATTCTCATAAATTAATAAGAAAAAACACAGTGGGGCATAGAATAGCAACAATTTACACAAAAGGAAACAAAAAGCAAGTATAAGAATAATTGCTTAATCTCACCATTTATCAAAGAAATGCAAATTAAACAAAAAGAGATTTCATTTCACACATATTAGATTGCTAAGGTGGGGAGGTTTGATATATCTAGAAGTGTAAAGTCTCAGATACTGTACTTTGGTGATAGCTATAAAATTTAGAAATATGCATACCATGTGACCAGCAGCTCTGTTTTTAAGAATGAGCCCAAAGAAAGCTTTGCACACCAGTCCAGGAAACATCATGAATGCTAAACAACATGCAGGTTCAACTTGGAAATAATCCACACATCTATCAGTAGAGCAATTAAGCAAATCATTGTTACCTATTTATAAAGTACAATATCATGCAGTAAATAAAATTGCTTTGAATTATATCTATGAACCTTGAATGAGTATAAAAAGTATAATCCTGGTTCTTAAAAGTGATATGCATGGAACTGTGTCCCCTCCAAGAGATATGTTGAAGTCCTAACCCCGGGTAAGTAGGAATGTGGCTTTCTACGGAAATAGGGCATGTATTAGTCAGCTCTTTATTACTGTGACGAAATACCTGAGATGAGCAACTTAAAAGAGGAAAGTTGTGGTTTGGCTCATGGTTTGAGAAGGTTCAGTCCATGGTTGGTTTGTCTGGCTTCATTGCTATAGGTAGGTGGTGAGGTGGGACACCATGACAGAGAAAGCGTGGTGGAGAAGCATAAGCCAGGCTGGGGGACAAGTGATACCCTTCAAAGGAAGCTTTCAGGGATTCACGTCCTCCACCTAGGCTGCACCTCTCAGAGTTTCCACCATCTCCCAGTAGCACCAGTAGCATCAGCTGGGGACCAACCCTTCAACATATGAGCTCCGGGAGGGTATTTAAGATGCAAACCATAATGGAATCTTTGCAAGTGTTGTTTAGTTGAGATGAGGTTGCTACATTTAGATCTAAAATGTCCCCCAAAGCATCATGTGCTCATAGATAGGACTTCGGGGAGACAATTGGATCATGGAGGCATGATATTCATCAGTGGATTAATCCACTGGTGAGCTTATAGCTCAATATGATATTGGGGGCTAGAGTCTGGTCACAGGAGGTAGGGCCCTCGGGGCATGGCCTGGAAGGGTCTGTATCCTTCCCTGGCTTCTCTCTTGTCACTCTCTGCTTCTGGTCCTCATGCTGCGAGCAGTTTGCCTTTGTCATGCTTGTCTGCCACAGGGAGCCGGAGGCTTAAGGACTGAAACCTTTCTCACTGTGAGCTGAAATAAACCTCTCCTCCTCTAAGTTGTGAAAGTCAGGTGTTTTATCCCAGCGACGAGAAAAGTGACTAAGGCAGAGCTCATTTAGGTAGAACGTGGTCTAATACGACTGGGGCCCTTATAAGAAGAGAAATAGGTGAACACAGACAGGGAGCAGACAACTGTGTGGTGACAAAGGCAGACTGGAGCGATGCAGCTGCATATCAAACACTGGTGGTCACCGCCAGCCTTAGAAGAGGCCAGAAAGGATTCTCCCCGGAAGCTCAGAGGGACCACGGCCCCCTCACACCTTGGTTTCAGACTTCCAGCTCCCGGGACTGTGAGGGAATCCAGTTCTGTTGTTTGAAGCCAGCTAGTTTGCGGTACTTTGTTATGGCAGCCCTGGGAAACGAAGATAAAAGTAAGTTGACGAGTGACAAGTATAACACTATGGATACAACCTTTTAACACACACGGCAATGCAACATGTTGTTTAGGGGGGTCTAAATTGGAGCAGGAGGATAGAAACCGTATTCAAGCTGATTGTTGCTTTTGCGTAAGAGAAATGAAACTGGGGTAGGGTATAAAAAGGATTTCAATGTAAAATCTTTTTCTTTCTTTCTTTCTTTCTTTCTTTCTTTCTTTCTTTCTTTCTTTCTTCCTCTCTTTCTTTCTTCCTCTCTTTCATCTGTCTTCCTTCCTGCCCTCCTTGTTTTTGTGGTACTAGAGACTGAACCCAGGTCCTTCGCAATGAGCTCATTCCCCAGCCCTTTTTGAGACAAGATCTTGCTAAGTCACTAAATTGCCCAGGCTGGGCTTGAACTTGCCACCCTCCTGCCTCAGCCTCCCACAGTTCTGGGATTACAGATGAGCACCATCATGTTGGGCTCATTTGTTTCTTTTACAAAAGAATGTCTAGAGCAAAAACAATAAATTGGTAATATTTGCTAACTAGATGATGGGTATTTGTTACATGATATTATCCAGGTTCTCTGTTATTGTTCAGTGTGTACAATATCCCTTCAATGGGTGCATGATGAGTGTATTTCCAGGGTTGCTACCTGCTCCTACTGCTGCCCTGGTACCTGCAGCTGTATAAACTCATGCACTGTCCCCTGGAGGGACAGCCTTGTTGGCTCTGTGCATGGTGATGTGGGGGCGAGAACAGTGTGATGGTGTCTCAGAGACCGGCCTTCTTCCCACCTCCCCTGGGCAGCTCGCACAGACCCCTCCTCATCTGAACCTGGCTGGGGGGAAGGGCGATAGGGGCATGGGCGCCTGTCACGGGTCCCCAGCAACTCTGACTGCCTTGATTCCAGACACCAGGCCACAGAGGACAGAGGCACTGAGTCAATGCCCACTGGAGAAAGGATGACCCATCCGGTGCCAGCGGGAAAGAGCCCGGGCCAGGGGGTGTCTGTCTCCCGCAAGCGGTCTCCTGAGGCCACAGCGAGAGGCTCCATCCTAAGCCGTCCACAGAGCCTGGGAACGGATGAGAGCCCAGGTGACCAACATCACCCTCCACATTCCTGGGAGACATCGGGTCTCAGGCAGGTCTTGGGGACCAGTCTGTCCCAGCTGTGTGGGACGTGAAACCATTCCAGGGGAGGATGAGGCTCTCGGGGTCTTTCTGACCTGAAGATTGTAGGATCCCAATCTCCAGGTGGCAGCAAAACACCCCGGACACTCTCAGTTACCCCATCCGGAAATTGGGGCTGAGACTCCCTGCTCCCTCCCTAGATCCTTAGACCAGAGGAGGTCAGACACAAAGTCACTCACTCCCCGGGGACAATCCGGAGTGGGGAAGGATGCTCGTAGAAGAGTAGCTGCTGAATCTTCTGTCACCTTCTCTTCATATTGTGAGGGTGGCCAAGGTGTCCTGGGCACCCGCAGTTTCTGTCCTGGTTGCATTTTATTTCATGTGCACCTAAACCCTTGAAGGTTAAAAGGAAATAGATAAGGATACAAATAATAACGAGTCTAGCATGGCAGCACAGGCCTGCAATGCCAGCATTTTGGGAGGCTGAGGCAGGAAGGTTACAATGAGCTCAAAGTCAGTCTGGCTATATAGTGAGACCCTGACTCAAAAAGGGGGAGGGATCATAATCTCACAGAAACTGCTCCACTCATCTTTTTTTTTGTTTTGTTTTGTTTTTGTTTTTTCCAGTACCGGGAATCAAACTCACGACCTTGCGATTGCCCGGCAGGCGCTGTGCTGCTGAGCTAAATCCCCAGACCCCTGCTCCACTCATCTGATTGGTTGCAAGGAGAAAGGAGTCAATAAAAAGTGGATCCACAGACACCCGAGACACTTATCCACCGTCAGACCTCAGCACAGGCCAAAAAGCTGCTTGAGTTCAAGGCCTCTGGCTGAGCCCTGCACCCCCAGGACAATGCTAATGGTTTTCAGCCCCATTTTTCCTTTTAAATGGGATACAAGGACATGTACAAAGCAGTTCAGATTTGGACTTCTACACTGTCTTTATCCCCTCCCACCCCAAATCTCTCCTCAACCAAATCAACAGGTTTATTTTTAGCGATTCATTTTTATTGCATATTTCCAAAGCATTTGCCGTGGTTTTACTCAAAACATTCCTTTTTTCTTTTTGCAGTCAGATTTCATTTTTTTTTGTTTTATTTAGCTAAATTATATAATTACAAACAATAAATACAAAACAGCCAAAGCTTCTTGGGTACAGACTCCCAGGATTCTGGTAGCTGGCATCTCAGCAGGAGGAGAGCCGGGTAGCGGGAGACAGCTCTAGAATAGCAGCGTGAGCTGGGAGCCTTTCTGGGCAAGGTCAGTCCGTTTTGCTCAGAACATGGTGGGCAGCTGTTGGCTCTCGAGCCAGTGAAGGTGACTTCTACAGGCTCAGTCACAAGGCTGTGTGCTGGGAGATCAGAAACGGCATGGGTCTGCAGCCCAGCACAGGAGGGAACCCCTGGGATGGAGCTCTGGCTGTTGCCCTGTGCCCCAGGCCCTTTGCACATATAGTCATGATATCGTTGCACTGTGGGGCCTTCTGGAGCACACAAGCAAGGTCTCCTTCCTCTCTGTGTCCTTCGGGCCCAGTGCCCAGTGCCCAGGCTGTCATCCAGCTCCCAATTTGAGCTCTTTGTCACCGCACACCACACACATCTGCACAGGTACAGTGTTGTGGAGGCCCTGGGCAAGGCCAGGCAGCCTCTTGGAGCAGGGGGAGAACCCTGCAGTATACACCCTGCTCCTGGGGCCCTTGTGCCTGCACAGAGGGTGCTGCCATAGGGCTGGGCTCAGGCAGCGGGGGGTTAGGCTACCTGCACACCCAGAGCTGTGCTGCCGCTGCCCTGAATGCGGGGAACAGGCCAAGGTGTGGGGAAGGGGACATCCCAGCCCCCATCCAGGCCCCCATGGCGTCTCCAAGGTTCATACCCCTCTGTAACCTCCTGAGAGGGCAGGCTTTGGGTTCCCATGGCGGCCCTGGGCAGGCACCCACTGAAAGAGAGTGTGGGGCAGGGTTAGGATCTCCTTGTGTTCACAGAGCCCAAGGTCCCCTTGTTGGGGGGGCAGAGCTGGTATTGCCATTAAGCTTGAGGAATAGAGCTGTGTAACAAGCATCCCTCAGATAAGTATTGACTTTTTAACTCATGTGTGGCTATGACAAGCTCTTGTAGGTGCTTCTGGAACTGGCTAGGTTTGGTTCGGGGCTTTAGGTCATGTTCAAGTCTGCTCACATTGCTCTCATTCTGGAAGCAACGGCTAGCATCTCATTCTGGATGCTAGATGCTCACGAGGCCAAAAAGACAAAGCAAGTCCCTTTAAAGCTGTGTTTGGCTTGTGACTGTTCGCTTTTCTTAACCAAAGTGAGTCTCAGGGACCAAACTCCAAAATCATGATTTCAGCTTATGCTGAGAATGACTGTCTGACAGTTGCAGTTCACTTTACTGAGGAAACAAGGACAGCCTAACTTCTGCCTTGGGCTTTTTTGTTCTACATCATAGCCACGGCCTTTCTTCTTCAGGAGTGCCGGGCAAAAAAGCCCCCGCCCAGCCATGATAATCACTGATGTTTGCAACCTCACGAGGCAGGGATTATCCTCTCCACCTTGCAGAGCAGGACACTGAGATGCCATGGTCCAAGTTCCAGGGTGGCATCTTGCAGGATCTCTGAGAAATGGCAGAGTCTATGTCCTCTTTCTTTTTTTTTTTTTTTGTTTTTCTCCGGTACCAGGAACCGAACTCACAACCTTGCGCTTGCCAAGCAGGTGCTTTTGCCGCTGAGCTAAATCCCCAGCCCCCAGAGTCTATGTCCTCTCATTCAAGTCCTGCGTCCTGTGCATACAGTCGCCTCAGCTCCATCTCAGCTGTCCTGTCACCCACCCCACCTTGAGCAAGCTTCTTTCCTTTCTCTCCTACAGGCAAACTGAAACTCCTCTTGCCTTCATTCTGTTTTGTTTTTGAGACAGGGATCATTCTGTGGTCCAGGCTCACCTTAAACTCACTGTGTAACTCAGACTGGCCTTGAGCTCACAGTGATCTTCCTGCCTCAGCCTCCAGAATGACAGGATTACTGTTTGTACCCCCGTGCCTGACTACATTTTATCTTGCTCACCGTCAGGGATTTCTCCACCTGTTCCCTCTGCCTGGAATGTCCTTCTTCTCCATCTCTGTATGTCTAAATCCTAACTATTCTCTCTTTTAAAAAATTGTAACAAAATATACACAACATACAATTTACCGTCAAAACCATTTTACAGCATTCAGTTCGGTAATGTTAAGCACATTCACACTGTTGTGCAGTCATTGTTTGGAACTCTTTTCATTTTACAAAACTAAACGCTACCCACAGGCAGCCCAGCTCTCCACCCCTGACTTCTCAGCCCCTGGCAGTCACCACTCCACGGTCTCTTTGAGTTTGACTATTCTAGGGACACCCGAGAAGTGGAATCATACAGTGTTCATCTTTTCATAACCAGTCATTTCACTAAACATAATGTGCTCAAGGTTCGTTCATGCTGTAGCACGCGGCAGAATGGCCTTTGCTTTTAAAGTTGAATATCCTGTTTTGTGTGCAGACCACGTGTCATCTGTTCATCCATCAGGGGATGCCTGTGTTGCATCTGTATTTTGGCTACTGCGAATAATACCGCTGTGAACATGGGGTACGGCTGGTTTTTTTAGTTCCTCTCTTTCTCTTCCTTCCTTTTCTCCCTTTCCCCTTCCTTTCTCTTTCCTTCCTTTCTCCCTTCTTTTCTTTCTCCCTCCCTTCCTTCTTTCTTTCCTTTTTTTTTGTGGTGCTTGGGATGGACGTGGAACCCAGGGCCTCATGCATACTAGGGAAATACTCTATCACTGAGCTACATCTCAGCCCTTTTAAAAATTTTATTTTGAGACAGAGTCTTGCCATGTTGCTTAGGCTGGCCTTGAACTTGTGATCCTCTTGTCTCAGCGATCCTCCTGTCTCAGCCTTCAGAGTAGCTAGGATTTCAGCCTAGACCACACCCAGCTCCTGCTTTCCATTCTTTGGGATACACACCTGGAAGTAGACTTGCTGGGTCATATGGTGATTTCTTTAGTAATTTTCCAAGGGGCTGCCATCAGTTTTCCATAGTGGCTACACCTCATCTCATGTTCTCCAACGGTGTGCAGGTAGTGATTTCTCCTCTTCTCCACCAACACTTGTTGCTTTCTGTTTTGTTTGGGGTTTTTTTTCTCCAACAATAGTCATCCTAATGGGTTTCAAGTGATATTTATTGTGGTTTTGATTTGCCTTTTCCTCATAGATCTTACCTGGTCTTCAAAGCCCAGCCCAGATGTCACCTGCACCCTTTCATTGATTTCCATTTCAGGTTGCTCATGTGAGAAAACATAAAAGGTAACACAGCTGGCCAGGCTGCAGGGAAAGGGAGCCCTGCTACCCCATTGGTTGGAATGTAAACCAGTACAACCGCTAGGGAAACCAGTGTGAGGGCTCCTCAAAAACCTGAAAGCAGCAATCCGAGTAGAATCACTCTTTTGTTTGTTTTTTTGAGACAGGGTCTTGCTAGCCTTGAACTCACAGAGATCCTTCTGCCTCAGCTTCAAGTGCTGTGTGTGTCACCAGGCCCGCTTCCAGTCATTCTTGACCACATTTGTCTCTCCCTGTCTCTCTGGAAGGACAGGGACCTTAGTGAGTCACCTCTGGTTGCCCAGAATCCCACACAGGGCGCTCTGTATGTCCGGATCCGGGGGTGACAGTGCATGGGCGTTGGTGTTAGACAGTGAATGGGGCAAGGCGGGGGCGGGGGCGCGCGAGCAGGAAGGATCAGCGATGAGGGTGTGAGAGACAAGAGGTCCTGTTTCTCTCTGCCAAATGCTCTTTGGGCCAGAACTGCGCTCCGAGCACTTTCACCGATTTCCTCAGGGACTCTGAAGACGAAGCCTTTCAGGAGCTCCCCTGCCTCTGGTGGAAACGTCAAACCATACGGTTTCTGTCTGGAGTTGCCTCAGGGCTCACTGTCGCCAAGCTGTGGGGTGAGGAATCCAGCCTTCGCTCCGCGCGCAGCCACACCCACGGCAAGAGCGTCACGGGCCGGGATGACACCTCTGTGCTCCGCCCCGCGCGTGGCGCTGGCCCGGCGGGCGCAAGGGCTCGGAGGGACGCCCTTGCCCAAGCCCGGCAGGGCACTGCGGGGCCCCGGCGCTCCCTCCCGCTGGGTCCACCCTTCTGCCCTCTTCTTCCTTTCCTCTTTCTCTTCCTCCATGGCTGCCCATTTCTGTCCCCCTTTTGCTGTTTCCGTCCACCACAGTGCCGAGTGGAAACAGCCCAGACTTCAGATTTAGATAGACTTGGACTTGAAGCCGATTATATCTTTGATCAACTCTCTGTACTTCTCTGTGCCTCAGTTTCCTCATCTGTAAAACGGTGTTGACAACTCCCAGCCATAGGGGCCGTCGTGTGACTCGGATGACACAATGTGTGCGCATGAGCACAGACCCGCGAGGACATCATACAACACGGTCCTTCCTCTAGAAAGTGCTGATGCCCTTCACCCCCCAATATCTGCGGCTATCGTGACAGCGCGGGGCCTCTCTGGTTCCACCAGGGGTGGACACGGGCCACGGGGCTCGGCGGGGCTCGGGGAGTCGCTTGTCCCTGTGGCCTGGCACAGAGGGGCTCCTGGCGGATTCCTCGGGTATGGAGGGTGTGGCCGTCGGTTGCAGCGTGTGCGTGGGCACCGTGGGCCTCTTTCCCGAGGGCGCCTACAGACAGCTCCTGCCAGCTGGGGTTTCCTGGAGCTCGGCCCCTGGTTTGCCTGGACCTGCTCGACCCACCTGCTTCAGTCGGAAGTGTCAGAGAGAATCGTAAGTTTGAGGGCACCTGGGTGATTTAGGGAGACCCTGTCTCAAAATAAAAAATAAAAAGGGCTGGGGTTGTAGCTCTGTGATAGAGTGCTTGCCTAGTACACAGGAAGCCCTGGCGTTAATCTTTAGCACTGAAGAAAATGAAAGGATGTTGAAACCATAGACTCCAAAGTATATTTCAGGTGAACATGACAGGGTAACTGGAAACAAAGCGTTTTCAACCAGCAAGAGCACGGGAAGCTGCGCGCGTGGATGCGCCCGGTGGGTCACCAGAGGACGGTGGGAAGAAGGTGGATTCTCCACTCACACCATCCCGGATCCAGCCCAGCCCTGCCCCTGCCAGCTAGGGCCTCAGGCAAAGACTCGATGCCTCTCTGAGCTGTCCTTCCCTGTCTGCTCAGAGTGATGGAAATCAGCCCAACCTCACCGCGCTGTCGTGATAATCAGAGCGAATAAGGAAGTCAAAGCTGCCCAAAGCCGCAGCGCAGGACGCCTGCATTGGTTTGAAGATCACTGAATGCCGAGCCAATGAAGAACAGAGTGACGGTGAAGAGCAGGCTCTGGGATCACTGGGGGGACCTCACATCTGGGTGACTGACCAGAAGGCACATGGCCTCCGGGAACCTCAGTTTCCCCATCTGTAAAGTAGACATAATAATTCACTCAAACGTTTGGTTTCCAGACTGCTTTATATTCTTAAAAATTACTACAAATCAAAGCCAAGTGTGGTGGTGCACACCTGTAATCCCAGTCCTCTGGAAGGCTGAGGCGGGAAGATTGCAAGTTTGAGCCCTGCCTGGGCAAATTAGTAACTAAGTGAGAACCTGTCTCAAAATAAAAAAACCACAGCCTGGAGATGTGCCTCAGTGTAAAAGTCCTGGGTCCATTCCCAGTACAAAAAATAAAAAATAAGTAAAAGAAAAGAAGGAAAGATTTGCTAGCGTGTAGGCTCTGAATCATACTGGTGAAGTTTCCACATTGTTTCGTGAAACCCACTGGTTTGTCTTGCCTTTGTTTTTGTTCTTTGCTTCAGCAGTGGATGGAACCTAGGGTCTTGCACATGCCAGGTAAGTGCTCTACCACTGACCTGTACCCCACCCAATCTTGTCCTCTGGATAGATCTTTTACTTATGATTTTGTAACATCATGCATTGTCATTTGGAAAATACTGATTGTCTAAATTATGCAAATTTTTCCAAATATGGACACATCTCAAAGTGCAATAAAAAAATACCTCATCACACCTTCAGCATAAGGAAGATATTGGACTCTTTTTCTCTGGAAAGCTCCAATTTTATTGTGTACGAAAAATACCAACAGTTGTTTTTCTTAAAGTGACAGTCTTACTCTTTTCTTTTCTGGTGTTGCTATGCAGTTCAGGCTGACCTTGAACTCTCTGTGTAGCCCAGGCAGCCTCCAGCTCCTGGTGATCCTCCTGCCTCAGCCTCTCAAATGCTGGGATTATTCCATACCAAGCTCTTTCAGGTGTTACTGTAGATATTCTGGATGTGCAAGATGATCCATCTCATCTCAGTGAGAAGAAATGGACTTTTTTGGAGGTTAGGGGGAAAATAAAAAGTCATTTGAGATGAGAGAGAGAGAGAGAGAGAACCTGGTGGATGCTTCAGGTATCAGAGAGGTGGTAGGAGTCAGTGTGAGAGCAGAGTTGGCCCAGAAAGTCTAAAGATAAGACCCTCAAAGATGACTTGGCTGAATTCTATAAATTACTAGAGACTGACTTCTTAACTAGGTCTGCAGCTCAATGCAACTCATTCAACAAACATTTTTTTCAGAACATTTTCTACTTCAGCCTCTCAGATGGACGAGGGAGGTGCAGCTGTTGCTTGGTCTCTGTCCTGCCCCTTCGTGCTCTTGTAGGGGAATCAGCACCAACGGGTATCTAAGTGACTGGGAGCCCTCAATGAACCGTTCTGTTCCACAGAGTACTTGACCTCAGAGTGGGGTCTCAAAGGATGAGTAGATGTTTGACAGGCCGAGAAAGCCCTTCTAGGCAAAAGCAGTTTACAGGGGGAGAACGAGAAATTGCAAGACTGCTGTTCATGAGAAGAGATGGGGATTGGGCATGAAAAGGAAGCAAGAGGCCAGAATGGGGAGAGCCTCGAATGCCACCGTAAGGAGCTTGGATGAGGCGGAGAGGTCTGCTACATAGTAGGGGTCAAATTCAAGCCTAGGCTTACTGGACACCCAAGGCACCCTCTGAAAAGACTGTGAAGTCCTCTCCCCTGCCCCAAAGCATCCCCTGCTTCCTGCTGGAGTAGCAGCCACTGCTGGAGTTCCCGGGAGTGCCCAATGCCAGCTGTGATGGGCAGGGAGAAGGATGAGGATTTCAACGCTTCTCCAGGTCATCCAATGCCAGGCAGGTCATTAACAAACACAGACAGGGAAAAGCATCCCCTGCTTCCTGCTGGAGTAGCAGCCACTGCTGGAGTTCCCGGGAGTGCCCAATGCCAGCTGTGATGGGCAGGGAGAAGGATGAGGATTTCAACGCTTCTCCAGGTCATCCAATGCCAGGCAGGTCATTAACAAACACAGACAGGGAGGCTGTGTCCCGATTAACCTGATGTGAGCTAGAAGTATGCAAGTTGACAGTACATCCAGGGCACTGACCAAACATTGTACCCTAAATGTGCTCAGATCATTTGCATTAACCACTGGTTGGACAAAATCATCCAACACAAAGCCTTTTTCTCTCTTTCAGTACTGAGAATAGAACCCAGGGCCCTTGCAGTGAGCTACATCCTCAACCCTTTTTTATTCTGAGACAGGATCTTGCTAAGTCATTAAATTGCTCAAGCAGGGCTCAAACTCAAGATTCTCCTGCCTCAGCCTCCCAGAGGGCTGGGATTACAAGTGTGCACCACCACACCCTGCTACAAAGACTGCTTTATTAGGAAGTGTTGAGTACTTCATGCCATTTATTGACTACTGTCCTGAGAGTGGAAAACAGAAAAGTTGTCTGAGTATGCGTTCATGCCGTTGCAAGGTAGGAAACCCTAAATTGGACCATCACATACCAGGGACCATCTGCATTTGTTTAGCACCTACTGTATATGAGATACAGACCACCAGTATGCTCACGCCATGAGCCTGACACCTGACAGGTTCTAATCCCAGCTCTGCAGCTGATTTTCTGCATAGACTTGCACAAATCGCTTCTGCATTCTGAGTCTAAGATTTCCCACCAGTACAGCACAGGATTTAGACTTGAAGACTCTGACTGTGACATCCAGTACTTGTGTTTTGTGACTGACCTGTTTTCTGCTTTCAAGCAAACCCCTGACCCCTAGCCCCCACCCCTTTTTACAGTATTAAGCTATATCCCCAGCCCCACCCCTCTTATTTTGGAGACAAGATCTTGCCATGTAGCTCAGACTGACCTCAAACTCGTGATCCTCTTGCCTGAAGCTCCCTGCGTGTTAGAATTACAGGTTTATGACACCATACCCAGCTCCTAACCTTTTTAAGATTTTACTTCGAGTCAGGGTCTCACTAAGTTGCCCAGGCTGGATTCAAACTTGCAATCCTCCTGCCTCAGCCTCCCAGGTAGCTGGGATTACAAGTATGCCCCACCATGCCAGGCCATCCCTTCCCTTTCTAGTCTGCAGTTTGCTCATCTGTAGAGTGGGAGGTGGGGATAGATTTAGCTCAAGATCCTGGGAGCCCGGGTAGTGGTCACCCACGCCTCTCCCTCCAGCCCAGGCCCCCAGCCGTCCCCGGCACACTGTAGCTTCCTCTCCACTCCTCATCACGATGTGACATCCTTTAAATAGCATCTGCATGACTGTCTGGCTTCTTTCTTCCCGGAGAAGCTTTCTACAAAGTGTGCCAAGTGGCAGCTGTCAGGGCCGAGGTGGCATTTCCCTCAGTGATGCTGACAGCAGCTGTCCCGGCGCAGGCTGAATGGAATGGAAATGACATCATGTTTATTCAGAAAAGATGTTCGCGGGCCCAGATCAGTGTCAGCAAGATGCCGGGACTCAGGGGAGGGGACGTGTGCCCGGGACCAGGCACCGGGCTCTGCTCCTGTTGCACACATGGCCACATGTCACACGGCTCACACACGGCACGTTTCACACAAACGGACCCAGTGCCCCACACCTCTGCCCCGCATAGACACGGACCACGTGCCACACCTGACCACACCTCACAGATCTGCACACACCCGGAGACACACAGAGCACGGGGACTCCGCTCTGCGTGCAGGAGGCCCCGTGCCACAGACACACAAAGCTGTGGCCCCGCAGATGGAGGAGGACTTCAGCCCCAGGTGTAGAATTCGGTCTCTTTCTTCCCTCAAGTCTGTTGCCTGCTGGACACTGTTTCGCCGCTTCGGCAGTCTTAGCACAGTCTAAGGGCTGAACTGTAGAGGTGAGGTCATTGATAAAGATGACCCAGGTTTTTTGTTCTTGTTTTTGTGGTACCGGGAATTGAACTAGGGTCATCACACTGAGCTATATCCTCAGTACTTTTTTGTATGTTTGTATTTTTGATGTTGATGATGATGATGATAATTTGGGCTCTTGAGGCAAGGTCTCACTATATAGCCCAGCCTTGAATTCACAGAAATCCTCCTGCCTCAGCCTCCTGATGGCTGGGATAACGGGTATGTACCATTACCCCCAGTTATTATGTTTTATTTTGAAACAGGGTCTGATAAGTTGCTAAGTTGCCCAGGCCGGACTGGAAGTTACAATCCTCCTGCCTCAGCCTCCCAGAGTGCTAGGGTTGCAGGTGAGCACTTGACTGCATGACCCAGGTTTTGAAGTTAGGGTGATCTTGAATCGAATCTAGAATCTAGGGTTCTAACTGGGCCTTCTAGTTAATGCTTCTGAGCCTCTGTTTCCACATCATGATAACACTACTGTAGTGTCAGGGCCAGCCTAAAACTTTGCAGCTTTAAGATAACAGATAATTAGGCTTACACCTGTAATCCCATCACTCAAGAGGCTAAAGCAGGAAGATCACTGTGAGTTTGAGGCCAGCCTGGGCTACACAATGAGTTCAAATCCAGCCTGAACCACATAGCAAGTCCCTATCCAGGGAAACAAACAAACAAACAAACAAACACCTAATAGCTCTTGTTTTTTAAAGTCCTGTTCCTTGACCAGGTGGGAATTCTGCTCCACATGGTGTAAGCTAGTGCTCTGGGAGGTGTAGGATCTGAACACCCCACCTTACAGAACTGGCCAGTTTACTCCTTCCCCACACCAGCCTCATGGTGACCTGCCTGCCTCTGCCTCCGAGTGCTGGGATTACAGGCGTGTGTCACGACGCCAGGCAATGCTGATGTTGAAAGGAGAATGAATGCCCACCATCTGCAGGGCACCTCTGTGTGCCAGGCACTTTTAATATTTGTGTTACTGAAACTCCAGAGTGATTCTCAGAGACGGAGCGTGACTCCAATTTGACACGAGGAACACATCCAAGGTCACAGCAGAACTGGTGGGGCTCTGCGGCCTCCATCCGGGCACCGGCAGCTCTTAGCCTCTCCGGTTCCAACTGGTTCCCAGGTGGGTCACCAGGCCCCATCTCTGGCCACCGGGGACTGTAGGAGGCACAGGGTTGGGACTTGAGTCTTCTGGGAGGCCATGGGGGAGCCTTGTGTACCTTTCTCTCACAGCCAGCTGAAAATAGTACAAAAAGCGTCTAAGTCAGGTGGTCCTGAGCGTGAATTCCAGCATTGCTGCCTCCTCCATGCTGAGCCTCGCTCGGTATTTTCATCTGGGAAATGGAGCTAAAGGAGCAGCCAGCTCTCTTGTTGGGGATTCGATGAGACAACGGCACATGGTGGTGCAGAACAGCCACCACTGCTACTCTAGGACAGGATGGGTACCGGCGTTCATTGTACCAGCCTGTATCTTCTTGTGTATGTTTGAAATTTCTATAGTAGAAAAAATATTATTAAATGTATCCTCTGCCTGCCATGAATGTTAGCAATTATTTTAAGTGGAGCCTGTTCTTGGAAGATAGGGTAGGTGGGGGATTCCTGGAAGGGACCCCATCCTGCACCTTCACTGAGGGATGGGGCCCTGGTCACTGTAAGTCCAGGTTTATTGTCATTTTAACACAGGTACAGGATGGAGTGATTTGATTTATTTTTGTTTCATTTTTGAGACAGGGTCTCCCTATGTAGTTCAGGCTGGGCTTAAACTCTCTCTGTATCTATAGTCCAGGGTGGCCTTGAATTCATAGCAACCCTCCTGCCTCACCCTCCCAAGTGCTTACATTACAGGTGTGTGTCATCACACCCAGCTCCTAAATGGGGTAATTGTTAAAAGAATTGGCAGACTTGCTCTCTTGGTCTGGTCTCTTCCTGTGCCACCAAACTCGCTACTCCTGACAAGGTCCCTTTGTCCCTCACCCCAACATCAACTCTCCGGGGTCCTCTGGCTCCACCCACCCTGTGACTACTCACAATGAAATGACAATGTCCTGGTTTCATCCCCTCTGTTTTATTCCCATCTGTTTCGCCTTTTTCCTCCTTTTCAAACAACTTTATTGAGCTAGAGTTCACACACTGGCCATTAGTATGTCTTTTTTTAAGAAACATCTATTCAGATCCTTCCTTGGAATTTTTTTTTTTGTTGTTTTTTTGTTTTTCTCCGGTACCGGGAACCGAACTCACGACCTTGCACTTGCCAGGCAGGCGCTTTTGCCGCTGAGCTAAATCCCCAGCCCCTTCCTTGGATTTTTGATTGGTTTATCTTTCTTACTATTGAGTTGTAGACATTCTTTATATATTTTGGATACATATATCTTATCAGACATGCAATTTGCAGATATTTTCTTCCATTTGTGAGTTTCTTTTTAAACTTTTAAAAAATTTATTTTTTATTTTAATTGCATGAATTTATAGGGTGCAGGGTGATAATTCAATACATATATGCAATGTGTAATGATCAGATCAAGATAGTTAGCATTTCTATCTCCTTTTTAAACATTTTTATTAACATATAGCAACTGTATATTTATGGTGCATGGTGTGATATTTCAGTACATGTTAACAATGTATTCTGATCAAATCAGGGTAATTAGCATTTCCATCTCATTATTATTATTTTGTGTTTGGAGCCGTGGAACTCTTCTTCTAGTTATTCATACAATATGTAATAGGTTATTGTGAGCCATAGTCACCTTACTGTGCTGTAAAGCACTAGAACTTATGAGAAATCCAAAGTGTAATAAATTAGAGAGCAAAATAAAAGATACACAAAATAAGAGACAGGAAGATAGGTTTTTTGTAAATGGAAAAGGGACCAAGAGATGGATGGAGGAGGCAGTAGGGGAGGCATAAAAAGAATTAAGATGTGTTATGTACAGGTACCAACTCCCCATGACGAATGTAACCATTATGTACTGCAAGCATGTGCTAATAAAGTTAAAAATTAACAAACAACAACAAGAAGACAGGAAACCTAGATAATGATACCAGGGGAAAGATTTACTTGGGAGCAGGAGAGACCTTTGTGAGAGTTTCAGGACCATGGACCTGGGTTTGGATCTTAATTCTGCTACTCCTACCGGAAGGGCTCTTGGGCAAATTATTCTTTTCTAAGGCTCAATTTTCTAATATTCCGAGATTTTGTGAAGATTAGAGGTGTACATACAAGTGTCCTATCTGTTGCTTGCCATGTTCACAAATATTTGTTGAATGTTGAATGGAGGATAATATAGCAGTTGTTTATTAAATGAGGGCTATTAATGTTATTTTTAAAACATTAAAAGGGCTCTTGGGCAAATTATTCTTTTCTAAGGCTCGATTTTCTAATATTTTGAGATTTTGTGAAGATTAGAGGTGTACATACAAGTGTCGTATCTATTGCTTGCCATGTTCACAAATATTTGTTGAATGTTGAATGGAGGATAATATAGCAGTTGTTTATTAAATGAGGGCTATTAATGTTATTTTTAAAACATTAGAATTTATAACTCCGTTTTGATACCCACAGCTTCTAGTAAAGACTATGTTATGTTTGTATCTATGTTTTTTAGCTTCTACGTATGAGAGAGAACATGCAGTGTTTGTTTTTTTGTGACTGACATTTTAAGCAATGTAATATCCTCCAGTTCCATCCGTTTGCTGGACATGATAGAATACCATTCTTTTTAAGGCTGAGCAACATTCCTTTGTGTGTACATGCCATATTTTCTTTAGCCACTCCGTTGATGGGCATCTAGCGTGAAACCATACCATGGCTACTGTGAACAGTACAGCAATAAACATAGATGTGCAGAGGTTTTGATGTGCTGCTATTACTTCCTTTGGAACTAGTTTTAATTTGGTGAAGAATCTCTATATGATTCCCCATCATGACTACACTCCTTACATTCCCACCAATGGTGGGCAAGGATTCCCTTTCTCTGCATCCTCATTAGCATCTGTTATTATTATTTTATTTTTTTTAAACAGCCATTGTTAGTAGGATGAGGTGATATCACATCGTGGTTTTGATTTGCATTTCCCTGATGGCTAATGATGTTGAGCATTGTTTTGTAAATGTGTTGGCCATTTACATTTCTTCTTTTGAGAAGTCTTTGCTCTCTCTCTCTCTTTGTCCCCTCCTTTTTCTCTCCCATGTACTAACGCTCAAACCCAGAGCCTCATGAATGCTGGGTTACACTCCTAACCTAAGAAATGTTTTTTTTTCTTATCACTATTTCCACTTTAGTTAGAGTCTCTTTGTCCAGATTTCACCTTGATCTCAGCCCTCCTAAATCTTTGACTTTCCTAGGAGCTGTCATTTCCTGGCTGTGTGACCTTGAGCAAGTAATCACTCTCAGCAATGATACCTGCCTTGCTGGGTCACTATGAACAACAGCTGCAGTGAGAAAAGGAAAGCAATCTTTAAATTGTAGTTCCCAACAGCCATTACAATTAGGACCTACTTTATTTAAAAATTGTTAGGTATTACTGTTTAGTGGAAATTCTTTTACCTGCTGTAAACTGTACAATATTAAAATATCTTGTCAAAATGACTTTATTTCCTGTAAAGTCATTACTATCTAAAATCTGCAAAACATAGCACCTTCTAGTCACTCCAGTTGGGACCCAGCATTCAGTGCTCCCAGGTCAAGATGGGTTGGTAGGTCCAGCTTTTTTTTTTCTATAGCTTCTCATGCATCAACAAAATAAAAGTGGAGACATTTGAAAAGGAATAAGACCACAGTAGCAAATGTGGGAGATGGCAGTCTCACCATTTTTCTTTTGAAATAAGAGATTTCAGCAAATGTGTGAAAGATAGAAGACAGATGGGAGTGCGCTAGTAGATGCAATAGACCCAGCCTGGAATTTGCTCCAGGAGGGTCATAGAGGGAGTGGGAGCAGAACCCCCAAAAAAGATTCTGTCCTGAAGCCAGCTGCTTTGGTGAAGGGCAAAAAAGAGGAACACCGAAGCAAGGTGTTATGTGCAGGCCTGTAGAAGACATCACGGCTCTCTGTCTCTCCAGTCCCATCCCTTACTGTGACAGTTAAGCTTAATTGCCTCAACTTGATTGGTTTGGGATCTACCCAGGGAGTTGGTGGATCATACTTCTGGGGTATGTCTGGGCGAGTCAAATACAAAGAGTACAAGAAACCGGTCCACACACTAAAGACCCAAAGAATCCAGCTGAGGGCCCAGATCCCATGGCAATGTCCTGCACAAGTCCAGGTGAAGACTTAGAGCCCCTAACAATTCCCCCCTGAGTCCAACTGGAGGCCTAGAGCTTATGGCAATGTCTCATGCAAGTCTGTTTCATGGATCTGCCCTGGGAAGGCCCAAAGATCAGTGGTGGTAGCTAGAAAGTCTGCACTAGCAGGCTGAAGGATCTGTGCCACCAGGCTGAGGCTTCTTCACTAGAGCCAGGAAGCCACACTCAAAGTAAGAGCTCCCCCAAAAAAGTACCACAGCCATCCTCAGCAACTGCAAGGTCCTGATGATGAGAACAGTTGAGTTCACATGAGGAAAGCCAGTGCAACAAGCTTCTCCAGAAGATTGAACAGCGCACCATCTTCCCCTCCAGAACCAGGAAGCAATGCTCAAAGTAAGGACCAGAGCTCCCCCAAAGTGAGCCACAGCCATTCTCAGTGACAACAAAGTCTTGAGCTCCTCCAATGATGAGAACAGCTGAGTTCATATCAGGAAAGCCAGCATGACAAGCTCTTCCAGGAGAAACAACAGCCCCAAGAGAACCAGCCGCTCCCTAAGAGTACCTCTTCTTCTTGCTCAGTTCTCCTTTTTATTTTGTTGGCAATAATTTTCAGGTGGGCCCCCCCACACACACACCCAGCACCATGCTGATGCAGTTCAGCTGGGTGTTACAAGTTGACTACCAGTTGTCCACCCACCACCATGTGTAAGCAGTTTTCCTTTGCCATGTTTTCCATCATGATGCCTAGCAGACCATGGACTGAATCCCCTGAAACCACAAGCCAAATTAAATCTCTTCTTCTTTAGTTTGTGGGTGTCAGCTATTGCATGCAATGGTGAGAACGCTGACTGACAAACTTATCTTCCACAGAAAGCAGGCTGCAGCACTTGCCCCAGGCCACAAATCAGAAATCTCAGATCCAAAGAGTAAGAAAGTTGTCTAGGAAAGCCAAGACTCCTGGAACGTATTTTGGTGGCTTGCATTGTAGGTCATCTCCTGGCATTTGGAAGGCCTTCTGCATAGCTAGCTCTTGGTGCGGTCCTCCCTTGCTATATCGCAGTTCACTTATTGTGGCTTCACTGTAGCACATTTTTTTTTTAAATAGCTAATTCTGTATCACGGAGTTTTGGCTATATCACGGGATTCTGCAGTATAGAGGTATTTATATAATATTTATGATTTTAATTATTT
>NW_004955419.1:3931266-3959124 GCF_000276665.1 Chinchilla lanigera | reverse complement strand
ATTAAATGTTAATATTAAAAGAATATTAAATCCAAATAAAATACTGTACAGTACATATTTCATCAGCGGATGAATATCATACTGTACACAATGGGAATGCAGTACGCCACTACTGTCAGCCTGAGCCTGGCAGAGCCACCTGGCTGTGTGAGCAGATCCGCACCGGGTGGGCGCTGCTTATACGCTAGAAGGGTGTGCGGCAGGGCCCCCTGCACTAGGAATAGGCCTGGTCGGAGCGAGCATTGCGGGCTGGGTGCTGGGCTCAGCTGCGGCTGCTCTGGGTCCCATGTGCCTTGCTCCCTGACCTGCTCCTGCCCTCCATCCCCACCTGCCCTGTCCTCCTCCGCCCTGGGAGCTGAGACACAGATTCAGCGGGGTGTTCCCAGGCGCCACCCCAGCTGAAAGCCGAGGCTTTGGGAAGAAGGGTCTTCCTGGGAAGGTGCGCAGAAGTGTGGGAAGGGTTTATAGGAGTGTGAGAAGGGTTTATAGGATGTGGGAAGGGTTTATAAAGCTTTAAAATATATATAAATAATAAAATAAATATAACACCGCTACTTCGCGGATTTTCACCTATCGCAGGGGTCTCTGGAACATAACTCCCGTGATAGGTGAGGGATCACTGTATATTTACCTTATAACAAGACCTGCCAGTCACATGACCCATCCTACCCCACACGGACCTCACAGTCAAAATCTTCAGTTGGTGAAAGGCCAACTAGAAAACTAATACTACCTACCCAGCTGCCCGGTCCTTTTACAAATGTGAACAGACAGTTAAGGAGCACTTAAGCAGTTAAGGAGGACTTTTCCTCTTGAAAGGAAAAGTCAGCCTCATGCAAGCAAAAGCTAAAGTTAAAGAGAAAAGTTGAGGAAATAGAACTAATTCAGAGGACAGAAGATCAAATTAGAAGATAAGATGGCCATAAAACAAAGAGAAGTTTTCATAAGAAATGAACAATCAGGAGACTAGAAATAACTACAAAGAATTAAAATTGTCATAGCAAAAAAATTAGTCAGACAGCCTGGAATGTAAAGTTGAAGATGTCTTCCAGAATGCAGGGCTGACTGTCAAAGAGTTGGAAAATATACAAAAGATGAGATCTCGATGGATCATCTCAAGCGCCAGAAAGAGTGAATAGAAAATGGAAGGGAGAAATAGTAGGACAGTGTCTTACACTGAAAGCGCTAAGTGCCCAGTTTGAAGGGGGAAAAATACCCACAAACAGACATATTTTCATGCAAGGAAATTCTAAGATTTTTCAGAGAGAAAAAGTGTCCTACCAATAAAGGAATGGAATCAGACTGGCTCTAGCCACCCCATAGCAGCACTGGAGTTTAAAAGCTGAAAAATAATCAACATCCTGAAGAAAAATAATTTTCCACTTAGACTCTATACCCATCATGTTAAGATTTATTCTAGCAACTGAGAAAAAAAAAAAAAAAAACAAGACAGAGGAAGATTGGAGCTCTTGAATAAGAGGTACAACCCAAGCCTATGGTGCTGGGAAATCTCAGGATAGCAGTGAGGCTGCAAGCTTAGAAAGTAACATTTTTGGAAGGGAGAAAGAAGATAGATGGTGAGAAAAGAAAGTTTTTGAGGAAATGGGGATGTTGACTATGGGAGTAATAGAAATTTTTAAAAATTTGAAAATATAATAAAGTGTAAGACAGAAACAAATTACCAACTCCAGGAAAAGCAAAAATATGTAAGGCAGTTATAGTCCAAACATAAAACAAACTGAAATGTGCCAATGAGTCACGTGTTTGATGGAGCATGAAAAAAAGCGAACCAAATAGACCGTAATGCTAGGAAGAGTCTCCTACCAGTCATCCATGGGTTTTTAAGGGAAAAAACAGAATTATAAGACACTACTTGAATCAGCAATAAATAAAATTTATAGAACCATGGTAACATAAATGCTGTTTACTGACTTTCAACTTTTAGAGTGAAACTGTGGGGAAAGTATAGAGTTATGGTTGTGGTTGAATATTAGTACATACATACTAGCGATCTTTATAATTAGAAAATAACTGTAGCTGACAGAAGGGAGAAGCAAAAGGCAAGGGTGTGAAATTCCTCAATTTAAAAGTTGGGAGAGTGTCAAAAAAAATTTTATTTTGGTACAGGGAATCGAACTCAGGATCTCAAGCTTGCCAGGCAGGTGCTGTGCCACTGAGCTATCTCCCCAGCCCCAAATTTTTAAAATGGTTTAAAATGTTGTGACATTCATTTGAGTAATCCAGTGTACAAATAAAGAGCAAAATAAAGACTGATAAAAGAAACAGGGAGATAGATCCCTTGCAAATGGGAAGAGGATCAAGAGACTGAGGGTGTGAGGAGGGGATTTAAAATGCATCTTGTGCTGGGCGTGGTGGCGCATGCCTGTAATCCCAGCACTCAGGAGGCTGAGGCAGGAGGATCATTGCAAGTTCGAGACCAGCTTGGGCTACAAAGTGAGCTCAAATCCAGCCTGAACTGCATAGCGAGACTCTGTCTCCAAAAGAAAAAAAGAACAAAAAAGAACAAAAAATGCATCTTGTATGTGTCCCAACTGTTCACAAAGAATGTGATCGTTATATGTCACAAACATGAACTCAACGTTTGAACACAAGACTGTGGTTTTAAGTCAATGATGTATATGCCTCTAACGTTTCAAAAGTAAAAAAAAATAAAAATAAAAAAAAAATAGAAGATTTAAAAGTAATTATTTTAAAGTTTCAAGCATTGGGAGAAAAACAAGAAAAGGAAAAGTATATCAAATGAGCTAAATTCTACTTTTTCAGATCATGGAGCTGATATTGTACAAAAGTGGTAAACCAAGAAATAGAAAAAGGAAAACAAATTAAATGGAGATTGGGAGTCATCTAGCTGAGAGTTAGAAAAACAAAAAAAATTTTTTTTTTAAAGTTGCTTTGCCCAGTTCAGACGGGCACGGAGCCGGGCTGACACGGAGGGCTGGAAGGCTCCCGCCTTGGATCGCAGCCCCTTCACACCATCTGCGTTGTTCCCAGGTCCACACAGTGCTACGAGTCCAACGGGATTCTTTAACGGAAAAAGGGCTCCAAGTTTCCAGAAGAAACAGTGCAAATGGATGTCACTATTTCCTGTCTGCCATATGGCTGCCATTGCAACAATTTCCCCTTCTGCTGAGACCCCAGCTTTGTCTCCCAACTGCGCTTTCACTTGGAGATGTCACTCTCTGCCTCAGTTTCACCCCCTGTAAAAAGGGGCCGACACCCTTACCTGGCCAGGTACTTCACTATTGGGGATGAGCATCCTAGGGCCTCCTTCTTGCCTCTCTGCCTGTCTTCCCCCACCTCCCTCCCTCCACTGAGGCGAGTGTTTGGAATCTGAGGTGTAAGACTGGCTTGGAAAATTCAATAAAAAAAAAAAGGCCTCTGTCCCTGAGAAACGTTCTTCGCAGCACAGCGGTGAATGGATGTTTTGCCTTGGTGCGGCTCTGCCTTCCAAGGAATGGTCTAGACCAGCTGGTGTGTGCATGCGAGTGTGTGTGTGTGTGTGTATGTGTGCATGTGCATCGCGGTGTAGCGGTCCCTATTTAATACTTGGGAAGGGGGTGTCAGCTGGAGGCTGCCATGCTGCAAGCTTCTTGCTGAAAACGGAGGGCAAGAGGGTGACTGCCTAATGACTAGATGTTAAATGTTCCAAACAATTTATACATTTAGAATCTTAAGTTTTCAAAACTCAGCCCGCCGCGCAGTTCTGCAGATCTTGTTTATAACACATTTGGCTAAAATTATCTCAGTGCATACTGCACCCCCTATAGCACAGATGCTCCGGAACCTGCAGCTCTGTTTTGATTCCAGATATTCCTGCTGAAGCTATTTGTGTTCACCGTAAATGAAACACAAAACCGAGGAACAGCGGCTCTGGTGATTTTTATAAATATATGCCTAATCTTCACAGCGGGCACTGGGGTTCAAGTTTTATTTACGTGTGTTTTTGCCTCCTGGTGCCCCAAGAGGCTTGTTTTCCCTTTTGCCTACAGGGGCTTCTGCCTGTTTGAGAAGGAGGAGTCAGGATGGAGCCAAGTTTGAGTCCTGACAGCTCTGTCCTTGTACAGGGAGGTGGCTTGGAGTGGGGCAAAGGGTCTGGGTTTGGGCTCTGCTGCTTATTTCTGGTGATTTCTAACTTCTCTCACATGAGGAAGGGAAATAATGATAGTTTTTATTTGTTTTTTATTTACTTGTTTATTTTGTTGAGACAGGAGCTTGCTATGTAGTTCAGGTTGGGCTTGAACTTACTATACAGCCTTGACTGGCCTCAGATTCATGGCGATTCTCTTGACTCAGCCTTCTGAGTACTGGGGTTATGGGTGTGCACCACTATATTCAGCTCATCATACTAGTTCATGTAGTATTGTTGTTTGGGAGGATTATATGAAATGCTCAATAGATCTTGCCTCATTTATCTAATGAGTATTCACTGAGCACTGGAGTAGGGGTTTTTAACCCTGTTTGACCTTAGGATCCTGTGGAGAGCAAGTCTGAGCCTACATCAAGTACATCAGGCTCTCTGTGGTTGAGACAGGCATTGTCAATTTCGAAGCCTCCCAGGCAATTCAATGTGCATCTGAGTTTGAGAACCGCTGACCTAGATAAGTGCTCCTCAGACTTTTATGTGCTACAAGTCCCCTGGGATTTGTCCAAGCACAGATCCCGGCCAAGGAGGTGGGAGCAGCAGGGTTGCTGAGAGCGGCATCTCGCAAAAGCACCCGGGCTGTGCTGCTGCTGTGCAGAGCCCCCAGGGAAAGCCCGGTTCCAGGCACTCTGGTGGGTCTTGAGACCACCAAGCCTATCCTGCCAGGGGAGCTGCTGCCTGCATCCATCCTAAGCACAGGATGAACATTTAAACAGGTGCTGACAGTCACAGACATCACAGCAAGAGAAGTGCAGGGAGCTCTGAGAACGTACAGGTACCATCAGGTGAGGCTTTGGGAGTGGGATAGTAGAGAATCAGGTCTGACTTCCTGGAGCAAACCAAGTGTTAGCCAGAGAAAACTGGGGAGGACCTGGGGAGATGGATGCAGGCAGAGGGAGTTGCATGCGTGCAAAGGCCCAGAGGCAAGACAGCCAGGGAGCTGGGCGACTGGAGTTTCCAGGAAAGGGAGCTTGGAGCCACAGCTGGGCTGGGAGACGCGGCTGCTATCCTGCCGGGTGGGGAAGTGGTGTGTGTGTGTGTCGGGGGATGGCCTCGGCTTGTGGGATTATCACTTGTTCCATGTGCTCTTCTTCTCCCCAGGCTACCATCAGCAAAGCACACATGCAGAATAAAATTGAGCTAGCAGTGATCAAGGAGAAGGCAAGTTAAAGCCCCTACTCTGTGCAGGGCGCAAGGCTGGCTGCTGCCGAGAGAGCCAGAGATAACCCTAAGCCCATCCCAGTCCTTGTGTGTGGCTGGGGTGAGCGGGGACAGACACAGATCTGTACCGATAGATTCTGGCCTGGCAGAATGAGGGTGACAGGAATAAAAGGGGGGAGGGCGGAGGGAAAGAGAGAGAGAGAGAAAGAGAGAGAGATTACTCTTTCTTCTCTACCATGCATGACGTGAGGCCACAGCAGGAAGTGGCCGTCTGTGAGCCAGGAAGCGCCCTCCCAGGGAGTCTTGACGGGCACTTTGTTCTCGGTCTTCCCAACCTCCAGGACTGAGAAAATAAAGTCCTATTGTATGAGCCACACAGTCTGTGGCATTTTCTTGTGGCAGCCCGAGCAGACTACTGCAGCGGAGTCTGGGGGTGAAGGGCGTGGCTGTGCAGGTAGTGAAGTTCTGCGGGTATCAGGGCTTATTTTCAGCTGACAACCCCTTGAGGTGTTGTAATGTTTCTTTCTGCTCAGTTGGCAGACAGTTGCAAGCCTCACTGCCACCCCTGATCCCAGGCCCCCCTGACCCTCTCCAGGAACATCTGGATCTCTCTACTTACTCTCCAGCAACTGAAGGGTTAATGTTCTGAGCCCAGAGAACCCTTGGCAGCCTATCCCCAGGTTAATGCTGCTGATTGTCACGCAGCCCAGCTGTCAAATATTGGGAATCCTGCTAATCACAGGAGTCACCTCTGGGAAACTCAACCCCAAGCACGGGTGAGTTGAAGGACCTGATTGCCTGGCTGAGGTCATTGGTTGGATGCTCAAGTGATAGTTTAAAAGCCCCAGTAACCAGCCCAAGAAATGTTCTCCCTATCTCATGTCCTACTTGTCTCTGTGCTTCTGGTCTTCCCTCCATCTCTGACAACTGATTTTCTCTTGTTCTGAATCCACAGCAGGGTATGGCCAATAAGGCCTCTTGAGTTTGCAAGTCCTAAGGTTCGGTGGTCCAAAGGGCCTGAACTCTCCATTGAGTTGTAAAGAAATCCTCTGATTGGTCCAGCTTGAGCACGTGCTTATCTCTGGACCAATCAATTATGGCTCAGGGTGCGGTCACACACACTGACGTTGTGCCATAATCCTGTGAATGCAACGAGTGTGTGTGTGTATGTGTGTGTGTGTGTGTGTGTGTGTGTGTGTGTGTTGGAAGTAAGGAGGACAAGAACCGAGGAAACGGGAGGAACTGGGTGACCAAATAAGTGTCCACTGCACTAAACCAGAGTGTGGCTTCAAAGAAAGCTCCAGGAAGGTTTGGAAGGTCATGTAGGCCTGGGATGGTTGGCTTTAGGAAACGTCACTCCAGCAGTGACCCAGAGAACTGTGGAGGGACAGGAGAGGTGGCGACAAGGCCCCACCTGACTAGTGATGAAGCAGGCAGGAGAGGTGAAAGATGCTGAGGACGATGGGGAGCAAGTAACAGGAGCCTGGCCCGTGGTCTCAGTGCCTTGGGGCCCATTCATTACTCCATTCATTATTCCATTTAGGGTCCTAGAGCTCCTTCCCCAGGTGGCTGAAGAGGGGACAGAGGCTGAGAGTCACTCCCATCCTGGAAGCAGCTGTTGGTATGGATTTATCAGTGTCACCAGGGGATCCCAGGCTTGATGCAGTCGTAGCCATCTTTGCCAAGAGGCTCTGGCCCTGGACTGGTTTCTAGATCCGGGGCCGGGAAATGTCTATCTTGAAAATATGGCTTCAGTGGAATGCAACACCATCCATTCATCAATGGGTCGTCTTACCTGTGAGGCCTCAAGTATTTACACTGTCCAGAGACAAGTTGCTTATTCCTGTTCCCTAGCAATTGACCCTGGTTTCCCTCCCATTGCCACTGTCACCTAGTCCCAGAGCCAGGGACTGTGAGTCTCCTCCATAGCATGGATCTCTCTCTTTCTCCCCACCTTTCTGGCACTGAAGATTAACCCCAAGGTCTTCCCATATACCCAGTCCTTTTTATTTTCTACTTTGAGACAGTCTCACTAAATCACTAAGTTGCCCATACTGGGCTCAAACTTGCAATCCTCCTGCTTCATTCTCCTAGAGCATTTATCTCTTTCAACTCAAAGTGTGTGTCCTGGTTTGCACAGGCCCACAAATCAGTCCCAGCTGTCCAAGTTTTGATTACAAGAGGCCCAGCGAGTTCTTATGCAGGTGGATTTCTAGGGGCACCCCGCACCCAAGCTTCTCCTAGCAGCCACTGGATCTGACTGATTGTATTCCGCCTTGGCAGTAGATGTCAAATCATTTGCAGTAAAGCTGAGCGTGATTATTGGCTTGCAGAATGGATGGGCTAGCAGACACCTAGCGAGGACGTCATGAAAATAATGCTGTGTGGGGCCAAGGAGGGTGGGGTGGGTGGCAGGAAGATCAGTACAAAAAACACCCTAGTGCTACCAGAGATCAGCCACAGGGACAGAGCGCACTGCCAGGAAGGGCTCTGAAGGGCATGAGAAGGTAGAATGTGAGTTTAAAGGCCTGAGACGGGAGAAGCCAAGGCTTTGGAAAAATGTTTACAGCAAAAGCAAAGATGCTTGAGAGGTGTGTCTGGGGAAAGACACGACCTGGAGACCACTGCTTGGTGCAAGCACACACATACGCATGCACATATCAACATAAACATGCACATACCAACAAACACATTTATGTACAAATATACATACACGTGCATATGCACACGCACATGTATACATAAATACATACAGGTTCATACATGACATTACACGAAAGTACCCATGTACAACTGGACATATTCACACGTACACAGAAACACATCCACTTATACACTATGTGTACATACGCACACACAGGCACACATGTATGCATGCCTGCACACACACACACATCTGCATGAGCCAGGGAACTCCTTGCTGGCCTGCTAAGCAAGTGCCGTGTGGAGGAAGCCCACGGGGGAGGATGTGGAGTGTTTTCAGCCAAGAGCAGCCAGCGCAGGTCCCAGGCCCACAGCCACGCAAATGCGTGCCTCCAACAGCCTGGGTGGGTTTGGCCGGGGTCCCCCAGCAGCGCTTCTAGACGAAACACAGCCCGGCCTGGGTCCTGACTGCAGCCTCCTGAGACCCCTGCCAGATCCCGACCCGCAAACGCCATGAGAGCCTGGCCGACTGATAAGCCACTAAGGCTATGGTAATCCGCATGCAGCAAAGAGGAATCAATACCGCTGGGCACATGTGTGCTTGTGTGAGGTGTGTGGCTGCCCGAGCGGTGTGGCAGTGGGTGTGGGTCTGGGTGGTGCCTGTTTGAATGTGTGTGTGCTCAAGTACACACCTAGGTCTTCTGTGTGTGTGCATTGAAGTGACCAAGGAGTGTGAATGTGTGTCAGTGTTGGTACATGTTTGTGTTGATGTGTGAGCAGACATGTCTATGCGTGAGCAAATGTGTGTGCACACGTGCGTGCTGTGCCCCTCCCCCTCCTCTTTTATTACTTCCTCCCTGGGTTTGATGTTGTGGGTGAATAAAATTTAAAGAGCTCTAAATTTTTTTAAAAGAGCCCTAAAGGGAGTGGAGCTTTTGGTGCCTGAGTCATTACCAGGAACACCTGTGAACTGTTGATTTTAATTGGGCCACAGCTGTCAGGTTGCGGAGCGGGAGGGACTGGTCCCTTGGCTGCTGTCCCCAGCCCCCACCTCCGGGCAGCCCTGTGGGAGGCGGCAGGGGGGGAGGCAGGGCAGGAGGGCAGATTGGCCCGTGAGCCGGCCCTCGCTCATCCTGGCAGGCAGCGGGAAGGAGCTCTGACCTTGGGAGAGAGCTGGCCTGGGTCTAGCCTCAGGCTCTGGCTTCACCCATCCCATGGGCCTTGGGGCTGACCGGGATCACCCGCCTGAATCCCGGTGCTCCCACTCGCACACACGCACGTGCACACACACTCATAGACACAGAAGTGCTCAGACGTGCAACTCACACCTTGACGAAGCACTTAGTGTGAGACGTGTCCCTCTAAGTGCTCTACACACAACCCGTCCAGACCTCACAGCAGCCTGTAAGAGGGATACAAATTATCCCCATGTCATGGGTGAGGAAACCGAGGCAAGGGGCTTAAATAACTTGCCCAAGTTCTCCCAGTTAGTGCTGCCCAGTCACTGGTGCATGAATCTGCACACACAGGTGCAGATGTGCGCCTGATCGCACCCTCCAACTATACCCCCACAGGCTCACACTTCCAGACACACACACTTGAAAAAGCAACCAAATTCTTGGCGGCCCTCAAGAGCAATGCACACACACACAGCTAGACACACATGTGCACACATTACACCTACCAGTGGGTGTCCCCACACACAGGTCTGTTCCCTGACCATGTGTAAGCACAGGCCAGGCTCACTCACCCTTAAACACAAACATACCAATCCCCCCATACGCTCGTTCCACGCCCACCACGCCCACTACCACAGACATGGTGGCGCGTGGGTGCGATGCCCATGTGCTGTGTCCATCACAGACGCCACCCCAGCTCGCTTTCCTTCAGACAGTGCCTCCTCCCTGTAGACCCGCAGCCCACAGGTGTGCACCACGCAGACCCACACCAGATCCCACTCCCTGGGGACGCGGGCTGTGTCCATCTCTTGTTTTTTGGTTTGTTTTTTTGTTTTGTTTTGTTTTTCTTCTGGTACCAGGAATTGAACTCACGACCTTGCCCTTGCCAGGCAGGAGCTATGCCGCTGAGCTAAATCCCCAGCCCCGTGTGTCCATCTCTTTGTGGCCCCTTGGCATGAGGTCCACAGAAGCCTTGGAGGCCTGAGGAAGCCTTGGTCACTCATCCTGCCAGCCTCTAGGAACAGGTTGGAAAGGCCTCTCCGACCCTTGGAGATGACCAGACCCTTTCCACTGCCCATGCCAGTCTGTTATCTATATCTCTGTCCATGTCCCAACATGACCTGGTCTCCACCGTCACATCTGTGATGAAGGACATGATGCCTGACCCCGAGGGGCAGGGCTGCCGAAATGCCTGCCCTTCCTGTCCCACTCAAGAAATCCTGACAGAAAGCCAGAGAGGAGCCATGTCATTGTAGGGATGACCTGTGTCACTGGCTCGGGACTTCTCTTAGTGCTACTCATGGTCTCTCAGGCCTTTGCGGTGTTGGGGCCAACCCTAACCTGGATATTTGTTTTTTTGTTTGTTTGTTTGTTTTTGTTTTTGTTTTTTTCCGGTACCGGGAATCGAACTCACGACGTCGTGCTTGCCAGACAGGCACTGTGCTGCTGAGCTAAATCCCCAGCCCCCTAACCTGGATATTTGACTCAGTGCCCGACCCATTCCAGGGGAGCAGGATCAAGCCTCCCTCCTGCTTCTGCCAGCACATTAGCTCTGCTTCTTCCTCACCCACCTCAGAGGGGTGGTCTCGAGCTGACACAGCAGCCTGTTTCCCCCACGGCTCCCGGTGCTCATGTCCAGCTCCCCGACAAGGCCCAGGGCACAGCCTGGCGCCCCGACACTGCACAGCCATCCATCCACTTTCTTCATCCCTCCAAAAGCCACCCACTCCAAGTTGCTGAGTCTAATGGACTTCAGTGGCCAAGGAAACAGCGAGGAACTCCCAACTCCAGCAGGAAGTGGCTCCGCATGGAGGCCACACACGGTCCCTCCTGGGCGACAGCAGGCCCTCCTGACACGGCCAAGACATCGCCCATTCCCCTTGGTTGCAGCAGGGCCCCGTGTAGACCCTTCCCCACTTTCAGAACTCCTCCTCTCGATGCCCATGGGCAACTCTGGACTCCCATGTGTGTGTGTGTGTGTGTGTGTGGTGCGTGCACGCACATGACACTAAGGACTAAGCCTAGGACCTTCTCCACTGAGCTACATTCCCAGGCCTTGTTAAACTTTTTTATTTTGAGACGAGGTCTTGCTAAGTTGCCCAGGCAGGGATGGAACCCGTGATCCTCCTGCTCAGCTTCCCAGAGTGCTCAGATTACGGGCAGAGCCATTGGCCTCTTTGCCCAGGTTCTACCCTGAGGCCTGGTTGACCAAACAGGCCCCAGGAGTGCTTTTCTCCCTGCAGAAGCAGCGTCGCCACAGGGCTCTGTGCCCTGCCGGGCTGGCACTCTCTGTACTGCTCCAAGGCAGCTTTCTTCTCTGACTCCATCAGCACCAATGACTTATCGCAGCATCACGGCCATCAGTGTCGTGCAGAAAGGTGGATCTCAGTCACTTGTTCCTCCAACACCTCTCTCTTCATCTCCAGCACTTTCCTTGGCTCCAACCACTGCATAGGGTCTGTGGGGGATTAACTAACGGTCAGCTTGGAGCACCCAGTTGAACTGAGTCAGCGTGGTGCTGGGTGTGGAAGGCCCACCTGAGGGTTGTTGCCAACAGCATAAAAGCAGAACTGGAGGGGAAGACGGTACACTGTGGATTCTCCTGGAGGAGCTTATTGCGCTGGTTTTCCTGATATGAACTCAGCTGTTCTCATCCTCAGAGGAGCTCGAGTCTTTGCTGTCACTGAGGATGGCTGCGGTTCTCCTCAGGGGAGCTCTGGTTCTTACCTTGAGCATCGCTTCCTGGCTCCAGTGCAGATCCCTCACCCTGCTGGCACAGATCCTTCATCCCACTGGCACAGACTTTCTAGCTTCCACCACTGACCTTTGGGCCTTCCCAGTGTAGATCCTTGACACAAACTTATATGACACATTGTCGGGGTTCTAGGCCTCCAGTTAGACTTAGGGAGGACATTGCCATGGGCTCTAGTTCTTCATCTGGACTCGTACAGGATACTGTGTAAGATCCAGGCTCTCAGCTGGATTCTTTGGGTCTGTAGTGAGTGGATAGATCCCTTGCACTCTTCTGCATTTGGCTTTTTGGGTGAATGTTATAAAATAGTCCTATAAATTATGTGTCCTGTATTAAATCTGTCCCCTTTAAAACCCTGACCACAACAATGTTCTCTTGGACAATCCCAGCCTCCTCCCTGGCTCCCCACTCCCACTCTGTCCACCTCCTTCCTGTCCCCTTTTACCTAGGTGATGGGGGCCCAAGGAGCTCCTGCCACTCCTCGTGTATCCACTACTTGAAGAAACAACCACGTTCTATTTAGAGGGAAGCGTTCTTTGTGGCTCACCCTTCCTTTTTTTCTCTCACTTTCTCCCTGGACAAAGAGTCTATTTTTATTTTATTTCATAGAATTTGTCTTTTGAAATAATTAACCACCTTCTTGCAGTAATTTTTCTTCACCCAGGAATGCAAAATCACATCACACATTGGAATATTTTTTAACACCCTCTTCAAATTATGCAGTTGCTAGATTGCAATAAATATGTAGACTGGGGGAAGTTGGGGTAACGTGTCCGCCCAGTGGTGCCGGCCTCCTGCCATCCCAGTTCACAGAAGACACAGCTGGGGAGGGGCGAGGGACAAGGGGGGCACAGCCCTGTCCCCCAAGCCATCCTAGCTTTTCCTTCCTTTGAGAATTCAAGACCTAGAGCATGGCTCCCACAGAGAGGCCACAGCCCCCTTCTCTGACCAGGTGCTTCACGTGCCTTTCCTTTGCTCCAAACACCTCCCAAAGCAGGCCCAGGACTTCCGCTTTACAGATGTGTAAACCGAGGTTCCAAGTGGCCATGGCTAGGGGACTCGTCTAGGGCAACTTGGCTAAGACAAGATCTCTCTGCCTGCCAGATTACTCTGAAAGCTTCCTGGTCAAGACTATTTTCTGACTCCAGGATGACTCGTGTATACCTTTCCCTCTCCTTTCAAATATTTCTCCTTCCTCCTCCTCCTGCTGAGCTGATGACCTCCCTTTCTTATTTCACTGAGAACACAAACGTGTAACAACTGGCTCTCTGGATTTAAATTTTTTTTAAAAGGCCCTTGTGTAGAAAAGTATATGCCACTTTCCACAGTGCAGATGTCACCAGCATAGCCTGCATCAAGCTGCCTGTAGTTCAACGACCAGCTCCCACATTTCCTGGAAATGGACATCTGCATTCCCAGCCAGCCCCAGGACTCCCGGGGCTGCACTCACCCCAGGCATTGAGCCTTCCTGTCTCTGCTGTTCATCTGTTCCTCAATCTGCCCTGTTTCCCGGAAGCCCCAGAGCCATCCCCTGCACCCTGCGAGGGTCTCACCCCTGCAGTCCTCTCCTCCCCTTCCTGACCAGCCCTTTCTCCCTCCACGCAGTCCAGCCCATGATCATCCAGACGTGCGACAGTGTCCCCGGGAGCAAACCTCTCCAAGCCCTCGCCTCTCTAAGGTCACCTTGTCCCTGGAGCTCCTTTTCAGCACCCAGTTCTTGGAGGAGTTGTGCAAAACCACAGTTGTGCAAAACCCTCCCTCCTCTCCCACTCACCCCTCAGCCTACCCAGGACAGACCTTCATCCCCACCCCTCTAGGGAATGGTCTGGGCACTTTCACCATGGGTGTCTGGGACCAGTAGCATCTTTGGCCTCTGCTCTCTGGAAGGGGCTGGAAAGCCTGGCCACTTCACCTCCCACTGGTGTGGGCCCTGCCTGCCTCATCGGCTGTCACGGTCCCTCTCTTGCTGACCAGCCAGCTGGCCTCCCGCAGGTCCTGAAGAGAGGACACACATGTGTTGGGTCCTTGCTACCCCCTCTCCCACCCATCCCTCGCCTCCACCTTTTCCTGCTTATCTGCCGTTGCCCTGACCACCGGAGCTGGAAATGTGTCCTCTTTCTCTTCAGCTGCTTTCTTTCTTCTGCTTCTCGCCATTACACTCCTCATGGCCAGACACTGCATACGAAGATTTGGGAACTTGGTTACTGCGGATGACAGAATGGAAGCTTGTGACTTGGGCAGAGTCCTTCTCTTGGACCCTGATGTATTCCCGGTGTCCAGAACAATGTTTGGTGCATAGTAAGTGTTCAGTAAATACATGTTAGCTGAGAAAATCAGTGATGCCTGAATGAAAAGTGAAGCTAAAATTCAAACCCAGAGCTGTTCATCTCAATAGCCTGTGCTTCCTGTGTGGCCTTCTCTGCAATATGCTGGGAAACCACAAAGGGCCCCTTCTAAGAAATGGCTGTGGCCTTGTTAGCTTTTTTTTTCTTTTTTCTTTTTTTTTTTTGAGTACTTGTAGTTAGAGATCTACTTCTCTCCAGCTCTGTTTCTCTGTTGAGTGGAAAGACACTAGGAAACATCTACAGTCTTCATCCTGGCATGCCCAGGCCTCATCTTCAGATCCCAGGATCTGTCTCCCATCTTCCCCGATCAGCGGTAGCCCACAGCCATGAGGACCTGTAATCCATGCCATGCCAGGCTCTACCCTCCCATGACAGCTGGCTTGGCTGCCGTGGCGTGGGGCTGAGGACAAGGTGGCTGAAACAACAGACATTGGGTTTCTCACCGTGCTGGAGCTTGGGAGTCTGGGATCGAGATGTGGGAAGGGCTGGTGGCGCCTGCTGAGGCATTGAGGGAAGGATCTGCCCTGGGCCCGTCCCTTGACTTGCAGATGGTCACCTTCTCCCTGCCTCTTCACTGCCTCCCCCCTGGAATATGTTTGTGTCCAAATTTCCTCTTCTTACAAGGACAATCTGACCTCACACAAATGACCTCATTTTAATTTAATAACCTTTTAAAGGTCCTCCCTCCAAATTCAGAGGCACTGGGGCTTGGTACTTCATACGAATTTGGCCTGGCTAACACCCGGCCTGGCTTGTTCAGCTCCATCTCACGCCCTTTCCTGACACCCACCCCAAGGGCCACACTGTCCATCCTTTCCCAGGCTCCCACATGGCTCTCGCAGCCGGCCCTGTTTATGTCTCTTTCTCTCTTCTCCTTAGACTGTGGGGTCTGTAAGCAAAGCCCACAGACCCAGAAGGGGACCTGGATCTCCTGGGTGCCCAGCACCAGGCCTGGCATCTATCTGAGGAGGAGGAGAACGTTGAGGCAGGGAGGAAACAGGTTGTCAAGGAATTCTTTCCTGCTGCTAAATCCCCTCTGCTTCTTATCATCTCCTGGTACAGCTCGCTGGAGTAGATGAACCGACAGACTGCTGAGAGCTATGACATCTTTCCTGATCTTGTGGCCAAGGGAGACAGTTCCTTTGGGCTTTTTTCTGGGGCATCTCACTACGATTTGAGAAGCAGAGGCCGCTGAGACCCCTTGGATTTCATTCTGTTTGTTTCTGTTTGGAGGTGGTGCTGGGGATGGAACGTGGGGCCTCATGCGTGCTAGACAAGTGCTTTACCACTGGGCTCCTGCCCAGCCCCCTTGGATTTAATTTGGTTTTTTGTTTGTTTATTGTTGTTGTTGTTGTTGTTGAGACAGGGTCTCGCTATGCAGTTCAGGCTGGCCTTAAGTTCACTTTGTAGCCCAGGCTGGCCTTGAGCTCACAATGATCCTCCTGCCTCAGCCTCACACGTGCTAGGATTACAGGCATGCACCACCACACTCGGCTGTAATTTGGGTTGTTTTTGCTCACTGGGTTTGTAAGCCTGGTCTTCAGCTTACTTCATTATGAGTGTTCATTCCCGTTTGACAAATAAAAACTGTAATGGAACCAGATAAAACAATGGTTAAGTGCTTTGAACCCTGCTCTGGACTGGTGTTGTAGCTCAGTGGTAGAGCATGTGCCTAGCATGTGTGAGGTTCTGATCCCCAACACCAGAAGAAAGAAAGAAAGAAGGAAAGAAATAAGAAAGAAAGAAGAGGAAAGAAAACAAGAGAAAAAAAGAACTGAAAAGAAAAAAGAAAAGAAAAGAAAAGGAGGAAAAGACCTCACTCTGTTCTGATGAAGGGGTCATTGTGTTGTGCTGTAACTATTGAATTCAAAATAGCAACATAGCAATTATTTCCCTTGAGTATAACATATATTGCTGTTAAATAATAGAACTTTCCTGATTTGGATTAATGAGGGGTGTTTGTGAATTAGTGATAAACCTGAATTATGGGTCATTGCAAAATTGTATTATTTTCAAATTAATGTGAATTAATGACTAACCCCATATTGTCAAGGCATGGTCTCTTACAAGGGCTGCTTTAATGAACACATGAAAATCACTGGTAATTAAGCATTCACTGTAAACAAGAGGGTTCAAACTGAGTACTGTTGTTTTAAAAGTGTTGGAAAACTTTTTCCTATGGAAGCTAATCATCCTTTTAATACTACTGGTTTGCTTAACCAATGTTTTCATCATGCCTGAGTCAGGTGATGAAAACTTCTGAGCAAGCAGGATCTTGGATCACTGAAGCATGGCTACTCTTAAAATGACAGGCTAGCAAAGCTGCTGAGGGCGGTAGGTGCCAGCAATCAGCATCCTTGTGAATTGCCAGGCACCGTCCAAGCTTACTGATGGCTAAACATCTGGCATCATGTCCTGCAGCTGCACATATGCACACAACCATTTCCAGTGTTGGTACACAGACCAACTGCTCATGCCCTCTGTGAAAGCCACAATCACCCTCACAGGTAAACATACACGCAATTTTATTCATATGTGTACATGTGTGTGCATGTATGCATGCACACACACACACACAACACAGCAAAGGCAACCACAAAGGCTAAGCACTAACTTGAGTTGAGGGTGCCACCTCAAGACAAGGATACAGAGCCCCAGAGGGCTGACCTCAGGATCCACAGAGCATGACCCATGCACGTCTCAGCCTACACACACAGAGAAGAGCGCACCAGATGGGATCCAAATGCAGATGTGCACTATGCTCCCAGGGAGGGGGCAGTAGCTGGGTTGTGACCCTCCCACTTGTCAGGGAGGAGATGGAGCTCCTCTCACGAAGGATAGCAGCAAACCAAGAACAGCAGAAGTGGCGAGCAGGCCATGGGCCCTCATCATGTGCATCTGTGCTAGGCCCTCTCAGACAGCTTCTCCTTTGTTCTTGTAAATCTCACGAGGAGGGAGACGCTGTCATCACCACTTTGCAGCTGAGGAAGCAGAGGATGGAGAGGTCAAGTGACTTCCTGAGAGCGCTGTGCTTGTGACCGCTGAGCCATCATTCCCGGGCCTGCTTGTTGGTCTCAACTCAACCAAACTGTGTGAGATTCAGATAGGGTGGAGTTCAACCAACCGGGATGGACAAGAGCAGAAAGTTGGGGTGTGTGCGAGTGTTACACCAAACACGGAAAAAAAGAGGGAGAAGTTGGTGCTCTGGGGGGTACAGCAGAGCTTGGGAGTGGGAGGGAATCCAGGCCTTCCACAAGGACCTCCAACATGAAAGAGTCTGTGGCCTTCTTTATAGGTGGGACACCAAGGGGTTGATGTCTCCTTTTGGAGATGCCCCACATGATACTAATAATCACCTCACACAACATTCACGGAGATGCTGCTAAACGTTCGCGAAGCAACATCTTTGGCCTCCTCCCAAAGCTCTGTGGAAGAGGTGCAGTTATGAACCTCACCTTATAGTTAATAAAACTCAGGCTCAGAGAAGTTAAAGCTGGTGAATAACAGAGATGGCATCCAAACCCGAGCAGGATTGAGTCCAAGTGCTGTGCTCTTTTCCTGCCACGAGTGAGCTTGTCTTGTCCTGCTGGAAGATATGCTGAGAATCATCATGGCTTTGTACACATCCCAGCCTGGAGTGGCGGCGGCTGGGAGCTCAGAGATGTGGGCATCCTGGTGCTTCTTCCATCCCTTCTTTCTGCACATTATTAGAAATGGAGAGGGAGAACAGGAAGTAACAATTTTTCAGGTTTCTGGACAGTGGTTTATGAGGCTGGAGGGGACAGGAAGCTTGGTTAGCAATCAGTGGTCAGCAAACATCGTGGTGTTGTGTTCTCTGTTGTCCTTGCTGTTGTTAGAACTCTACTTATTAAGCACGCAATGGAATTTTATGAGGAAAAAGAAAAATGTATCTACTCACCATGGGAACAATAGCCTTCATCCTACAGCTCTATTTTGAGTCTGGCGATAAATGTCTAAGAGAAAATTGTGAGAGCACTGTGAGTCCCCTCCCTTGACCCTTGAGACCTCTGAGAATGTCGCCAAGGGTGATGAGCTTGGAGGGGAGAGGAAGCACGGGAGCGATAGGAATCTTTTATCAGCACCGCGGACAGCAGCCAGGCAGCTGCCATTGGGGAGCTGTCCTGGGTGCTGGAGCTAACAGCTGGTAGACTGGAACATTTATCAAGTGTGTCTTCTAGATGGCAGGCACCATTCTATGTTGTTCATATATCATCTCATTTAATATGCCCAACGGGCCTGCATTGTAGGCATCATTTCCCTCATTTTACAGATGCAAAGCCTGAAGATCTGTGACAGACAGCATCTTGTCCAAGTGCACACAGCAGTAGAGCAGCAATTTGAATTGAGAATTATCTGGCTAGTGATTTACACCTTTTTCCATGTGGCCTCCTCACAGCCCCAAGGCCTCCCAAACCCCATTCCCACTGGAGTGAGAAGTCTATTCTGGATCTCTGGGACAGTCATCACACACAGGGAGCAGCTGGACGCACTGGCACATACCTATAATCCCAGCTACTTGAGAGGCTGAGGCAGGAGGATCCCGAGCTTGAAACCAACCTAGGATACTCATCAAGACTCTTTCTCAAAATGAGATTTAACAAAAGGGCTAAGAATGTAGCTCAGTGGTAGAATCCCCCTGCGTTCAATCCCCGGTGCCATGCAAAAAACAGTAAAAACAATAAAACTCCAAAGGTGATATTGGGCCAAGTCTACCTAGGGGCTTATTTATGGGTCTCTGTTAGCACTGAGAGTAGCAGTGTCCCATTCACTCCCAACCACATGCTGCCTGCCTTCCAGCCATGAGCAAGGCTTTGGTTGGGGGAGATGGTGGCAGCCAGCCCACCCTAACCGATTAAAGGAAGGCAGTGTTGGGCAGGCCTCCTACAGGGAAGCCAGAGAGACCCCTCTGCCAGCTCTGGTCCTGATCCTAGCACCCTTTAGGGCAGTACAAGTTAGGGGACACAGCTCAGTATATGTCTAGCACCACCTGCTCCCTCAGGGCTGGGCAGGCAGAGTCAGCTTCTGCCTCATTAGGGGTGGAGTCTCAGCAGTCACAGCCATAAAACTACCTCCAGGGGAATTATCTGGAGCCCATTAAAATTAGGATTCTTAGATTTATCTGGGGCTCCCCGCACTGGCATGGGAGGCTCTGGACTCTCAGGGAAGGGTCAGGGTTGGGAGTGGCGTGAAACAAAGCAGAAGTGTCCTTTGAAGTCACTGCAAAAACCAGCATCCCACTCCCATGCAAGGGAACCTGCCTCGAAGGCTTTGAGCCTCTTCTTCTGGGGCCTCTCAGCCTTTGTGTTCTCTCCTGCCTGTCCCAGATCTTGCAGCAGTCCTGCCAGCCTGCTTTCTCCCATCATCCCAGGACCCCTCCTCATGCCCAGCTCTGGACCGATCATGTCCTGGCTTTAAAAAGTCACCTCGGCAAGGCTCGATTTCCTTGCTCATGAAGAGGATTAGTACAGCGCACCTAGCAGTGTGCCGGGTCTGGCTCACGAGGCCAGGCATGGCCGGTGGTTTGACTGGACAAGCTCTGGTGGTCACAGGACAGCGGGCCAGTGTCTGGGTCTGAGACAGCATCTGCAGCTGTGCCCCTTGGCCTGGTGGCCACAGAAGGAGACCTGAACTTAGTGGCTGCGCTGGTCCTGGTTACTCTGAGCTCACCCCTGCTGCCCAGGAAGGCCCCATCTCACAGAGCACAAAGTATCCCCTAAGCAATGGTTTTGATCAGTCTGTCAAGCTCTATTGTCCTGCCTGGCCTGACGAATCAATTGCAAGTCCCTAAAGGTGGTGCTTTCTCTCATTTTCTAGGATGTAGCACTGCTGCCTTCCGGCTGCATCTCCCTCCCACTCTGACTCTTGGCTGTTCAGCCTTCAGGTGAAGCCCTCAGCTGAGACAACGTTCACTTCAGGAAGCTGTCCTTGCGCCCAGGTTGGGTACGAGGGCAGTTCTGCTCCGTCCTCCATGTGCACTGGGGTGAGATGTTTGGGTGGAAGCTAAGGCAGGAGAGGTGGGGATCACTGTCTCCTGAGCTGCACCTGGGGCTGGAGAGGCAGCAGGAGGGTGGGCTGTGACTGGGGAGTGCCATTGTGGCCGCCACCTGGAGGTCTCCTGAGCTCAGCCTCTCCTGGGAGGGGCCCAGGTGTGGAGCTTTTTGCTGCTGGCCCCAAGGGTGGTTCTGCTTACCTGAAGAGGTGGGGGTGGGAGGCAGCAGCCTGTCCCCGGAGGGTCTGAGCCACCAGATGGTCTGAGCCACACAGCACCGCCCAGCCCCCAAGCTCTCACCTGCCAAGAGGGGCAAGTCAGGCAGCAAAGGGAGGGAAGGCTGTGCCAGGACCCGGAACTACTTACAACTTAGCTCTGTGCTCGATCACATCAGTAAGCCCAGTGTGTGCAATTGCACTTGGCCGACATTAATATGTGTGTCTGTGAGTCTACTGGTATCTGACTTGTGTTTCTGTGTATATGAGTGTGTCTCTGTGTCTCTGTGCACAAGGATGCCATCTGGGGACACATGCATGTACACATGTGTACCTAAGTGTGTTCATCAGTGTGTCAATACATATGAGATGTGTGTAAATGCCTGTGCGTGTGATGTTTGCAATTGTCTGCTAGCAAACAGCCCAGTAATTATGCAGTCTGACTTCAGACTTTCACCCACTGAGGTTGGTTCGAATCCCAGCTCAGGCACTTCCTAGCTTTGTGACCTGGAGCAAATCTCTTCAATTTGCTGAGCCTTGTTTTCTTCATCTATAAAATGGGGATGAAAATTATAATGCCCATCCTGATTGATTTTATCAAAGGCTAAGCAATGCAATACATATAAAGTACTTATCATAATGCTTGGTTCATTGAAAACAGTAATTATTGCCATCATTTGTGTGTGTGTGTGTGTGTGTGTGTGTGTGTGTGTGTGTGAGAGAGAGAGAGAGAGAGGAGAGATGGGTATGTGGTTGTCTGTGTATACCAAAACATGCATTTATGATCCAGTCTGGAGTTAAATTTGTAGGCTGTGTATAAATACATGTGGGAATGTGTTTTTATTTCAGCTTTCTTTCTTTCTCTGTTCTGTTTTTAAAATTTTCCATGTCTCCCTGGAAACTCAGGTGCCAGGACAGCCTCTGTAAGTGAGATTTAAGTTTTGTATACTCTTTTTGTTGTTGTTGTTGTCTTTTTGAGACAGGGTCTCACTATGCAGTTCAGGCTGGCCTTGAGCTCACTCAGCAGCCCAGGCTGGTCTCGAACTCACAATGATCCTCCTGCCTCAGTCTCCTGAGAGCTGGCATTACAGGCATAAGCCACCATGCCCAACTTGTACACTCTTTAAAACCTTCTCCCCTGACCCGTTGGTCTTTGGAAAGCCATAAGTGTTCTCTCAAAAGAATCAAATGTTGCTCCTCTGCTGACTCTGGACCTTTCTAGTTCTCAATGGCAAGAGCAAGAGTGACCTGTTGTATGGCATGTATTCCCAGGGGTTTCTCCATGTTTGAATGATTCACACACATCTGTGGGTGGGCATCTGCAGCCAGTGCATGGTGGGCCAATTGTGTCATTGTTTCTCTGTGTCATGGTAGCTCTCAATTGAGTGGTGGTGGTGGCTGGCCTGAGGGCCGGCATGCAACAGCATTCGCCACCGCGTGGCTTCCTGTGCACCAGAGCCCCTCCTCCCGGGTGCCTTCGAGGCAGGGAGCCTGCCCAAGGGCCAGTGCTCCCCACCCCACAGCTTCCTGGGCACTGGGGCCCCAAGAAGAACTCGACGACTGCATTCATCTGCTACCACTGTTAAAAGCCAGGCCACCTCAAGAGGAACTGCCTTAAGAGGCCCTATGGGCCAGGCCCTGAATGCAAAGGTGACCACTGGAGATTGGTCTGCCCTCTGAAGCAGAGGCCCCAGAGCTCAGACCCATCCTACCAATTAGTCCAACAGGAATGAGAGGGCTTGGGGCATACTCTGCCTTCTCCCTCTGGCCAGACCATCATCTCCATGGAGGAGCCCTGGGTAATCATGACTGTGGAGGAACAAGAAAATAAACTGTTGCTAGACACAGGTGCAAGTCTCTCAGTCCTTCTCTTCAATCCTGACCTTCCTTCCAGCCATCACACCTCAGTGACAGGAGTCACTGGTGAGGAGGTAATATGCTATTTTTCACAACCCTTAGGCAGTAACTACTTGTTAGATCCTTCTTGCGTCTCTCTGTCTTCCTGAGAAACCACTTTGAAGATACCACCATGTATTACAGCAGCCATTGATATTTTCCTACTAATCTATCCATAACTCTGTAACGTTTGTATTGTTCCTATGCTATTTCGTAAATGGATGCATGTTTATTATTATGTGTTTCCTACAACAACCATTGAGAATAGTTAATGGTTATTCAATAGGTCACTCATGTATAGCTCTATTTATTTTCTTTAGAAGCCACTTTGAAGATACCAAAGTATAGTACAACAACTATTGATAATCTCCTACCTCTTTTGTCTGTGACTCACTATTATTTGTCTATTTGTTTTCCTGAGAAACTATCTTGTAGATAACAATATGTAAAACAATAACCATTGATAATTTCCTACCACTTTGTCTGTAATTTGGTAAGCCACCCGTAATATTATGTTATCCTTCTTTTACTCTTTAAAATAAAAAAAAAGAATCAAATGTTGAATTATCTGAAGCATACGCGCACGCGCGTGCACACATACACACACACACACACCGAACCCTCCATGCCCAGGTAACATGCATAAGGTGGACACATGAACATGTGGATGCACATACTGCCACCCACCATCTGTGTGTCCACAACCTCAGCCCACACCAGGTGGGTGATAACTGGTGCTTTTGACTGAGTGGCTCTATGTTGACCTTGGAAGTGGCTGGAAGTCTCTGCAGGTCCAAAGCATCCTGAATGTGACAAGTGGAGAGGAGCAGACCCCGAATCTTGCTTTGAACCTGGAGGCCAAAGGCAAGGGGACTTTATCACTCGCTGCATATACCGCGTAGCACAGAGCATGGACTTGGAACCCGACAGACACGGTTTCAAGCCCTTCCTCCCTGCTCTGCCTGCCAGACACAGGAGGATGGATCTCCCTCGGCATCCTTTTCTCCAGCCCCTGCCTGGGCCCGGCCCCACCCCTGGCCCCAGTGCTGCAGATAGAGACTCAGAGCTGGTTCTACCTCGAGGGGCTCTGGAGCCCAAATGGGCCATCTCTGCATGCTGTGTTGCAGCCCAGAGAGTTGTGGGGTAGACTGGGAAGGGGAAGAAATCCAGTCAAGGGGCTCAGGAAAGCTGGAGGTCTCCAGCCCAGGGACCCTCCCAGCCATAATACCCAAAATTCAAATCAGAAAGATGGGTAACAAAATTGAGAGCACACGCTTAGCAAGTTGCCAGAGTAATTTTATGTGTGTTAAGTCTAACAATTTTAAAAATACAGGGCTTGTTTTTACATACCAGTGTTCACAGCAGCATTATTCACAGTAGGTAAAAGGGGAAACATCCCAAATATCTCATGGAGATGACTGAGCAACCACACTGTAGTCCTCAATATGATGGAATATTACTCAACCTTGAAAAAGAATGAAATCAGTCCACTTGCTACAAGAGAGGTGAGCCTTGAAAAATTATGCTGAGTGAAGAAGTCAGCCACCAAAGGGTAAATGCTGTATAAGTCCATTTATTTGGAGAACGGAGAGTTGTTACTTCAAAGAGTTAACGTTTAACAGGATGAGGGGTTCAGTTTGGGAGGATAGACTTGTCCTACAAGTGTTGTGGCAATGGTTGCACACAGCGTAAGGTATTTAATGCGCACGAAGGCCAAAGAAGTAAACGCTCCGAAGAGAAACCAGACCACAGTTCACGCTACTACCCTCCACACAGGAAAGGGGTTTGAAAGCTAAAGCTTATGTTTGTTTATCTTACAGCAATAAAAAAAAAACAAACCCTGGAACTTGTAATTGTGTATTTTTTAAAGTCACTTTTAATGCATGCGCTGTAAAATCCACTCTCGGGAGTGTATACTTCTGTGAATGCTGACAACCACACTGTGTCCCATAACCCCCAGCACAGTTAAGACACAGATCCTGCCCGTCTCCCCCAAAAGCTCCCTGGAGCTTCCTGGCTGGGAGCGCCCCTCCCCCACCCAGCCTGCGGCAGCCACCAAATCTATTTTCTTTCCCCGTGGTTTTGTTTTTTCCCAAAATGTCATCCAGGTTGATTATCCCTTATCCACAATGCCTGGGACCGAGGGCGTTTCAGATTTGGGGATATTTGCATGTACATAATGAGCTGTTTGGGGATAAGACCCAAATCTGGAGACAAAACCGGCTTCTGTCTCGTACACATCTTACACACATAGCCTGAAGGGAACCTGATGCAATGTTTTTGGCTTACCTGTATTTGGACTGTGACCTGTCACATGAGATCAGGTGTGAAGTTCCCCACCTGTGGCATCATGTCAGTGCTCAAAAAGTTTCCAAATTTGAAACATTTCAGACTTCAGATTTGCAGATTAGAACTGCTCAGCGCATGCAAGTGGATCTGTGCAGAATGTAGGTTTTTGTGTCTGGCTCCTATCCCCAGCATAAAGCATTTTCGGTCCATCCGAAAACGTGTACTGTGTGTCACAAGTTCTTTCCTTTTCATTGCTGCATAGTGTTCCCTCACATTGGCCCCTCAGCTTGTCCATCTGCCACTGAAGAACACTTAAACTGTTTCCAATTTGTGCAACCACACTGTTATAAGTCAAAGCACTGAAAATATTCGTGGACAGGTGTTTATGTGACCCTGTTGTTGTTTCTTTGGTTACTCACTTAAGAGTGGGATTGTTGGGCCACATGGCAAGCGAGTGTTTCACATCATGAGAAAGAACTAAACTGGTTTCCCAGGTACACTTTATGTTACTTTCTTTTTGTTTTTCTACTTTTTTTGGTAGCAGTTTATTTTTATTGTTTGTTTATTTGTTTGTTTTTTGGTTTTTCTCCGGTACCGGGAACCGAACTCACGACCTTGCGCTTGCCAGGCAGGCGCTTTGCCGCTGAGCTAAATCCCCAGCCCCCATTTTATTGTATTTTTTAAAAACATGGGTCCACAATGGATTGGAAGGGAAGGGAAAACACTGGTTCCACCCCAGTTAGTCCTGGAAGCTCTAGTTTGGGAAAAGCCAGCAGAGACAAGCCGGGGGAAGGAAGACGTCTCCGCAGTCAGGCACGCAAAAGCCCTGGGGACGCCAAACTAGCCAACATTGAGGGTGGCCTGGGGAGGGCGCCGGCGAGCTGCGAGGCCGGGAATGGGGTCAGGACCAGAAGGTACCAAGTGTCGGGGCGGAGCTGAGACTTTTCTGGAGCGGGATGGGAAGCCATGGAAGGAGGGGAAAGGACTCGATCACAATGTGGAAAACCCCCTCAGCCGGGCGTGGCCGCTCCCTGGAGACGGCAGTTCCTGCGGGCGTCCAGGGGAGAGAAGAGACGACCTGGATGAGGGCCCTGGCAGCAACGGGCTAAGAAGGCGAAATGGACAGGGTCTGGGTGCGCCGGATGTGTGCAGGGAAGAAGATTTTCATGGAGTTAGGGAAGTCGGTGGTGCGGGGAGGAGGCCGTGGAGGTGGAGTCAGGCGGCGGAGACCTCCCAGCCCTGCAGCTGCGGAGCCAGCCGAGCCCCCCACCTCCCCGCCTAGTCCGGATCTGATTCAGCTGTCACTCAAGTGGACCCGGCCTCTGAAAGGCCCCCAAAGAGCGGGTGATTTGTGCAGGCCTGGCCGGCCCATTGTGCCGGTGGGATTCGGTCTTTGCCAAGAGTAACAAAGAGCTCAGCAAAGATCTGGCGCTGGGCTTGGCGTGGGGGAGGGGAAGAGGTGGGAGAGCGTGGGGGAGGGGAAGAGGTGGGAGGGCGTGGGGGAGGGGAAGGGGTTCATCTCTGGCCCGCCCTCGAGGGCGCCCAGGGCACTGCCGCAGCCTTCTCCGGAAGCATGCTTGGGATCTGGGCCGCGGAGCTCGCGTGTGCCCGGCTCTGCTCTGTGTACAGGCGCTTGCGTGTGCATATGAATCTGTGTACATCGAGCAGCCGCGTGTGTCTGCCCTGAGTCCCCGCGTGCCTTATGGGCGTCTCCATGGTTGCACGGTCGCACACTCCCTGCTGCCCTGCAGATCCACTCTCCACCCCGCTCTTCCCTGTAGATGCCTACCCCGTGGGCCACACCGGCAGCCCTCTCCTTGGCCGTGGGCTGGGAGGCCGGACCAGGAGCCCCGAAGGCAGGTGGGCAAGACAGGCTGCGGATGGGGGGCTGGAGTGATGTGCGGTCTCCTCCGCATTGCTCTCCAAGGCCACGCTGCTCCCAGCTCCTCAATTTCTCAGTCCTGGAGCCCTTGAGGGCCGGCGTCAGTAATGCTCCCTCTGCTTAGCGCCACCTCCTAGAGCTTCATTCCCTCGTTTCGGTGTCCTCGGCCCTGCCCTCGCCTTTGTAAATGGGCGCCTGGTGGGACCCAGTGGAGTCTGAGCTAGGGCTGTTTCCTGCTGGGGTTCCCGTGGGGGAGGGGATGCAGCTGCGTCCGCGTGCACACACGCACACCGTCCCATGTCCCAGCCTGGACGGGTATCTGCGGGAATCGTGCACATGCACACCGTGCTCTGTCCACGTGGGCACCCTGAGCTGCGCAATGATGACGTGTGCCGGTGTGGGTGCGCAGATGCGAGCACTTTTAGCGCACTTCTGCGTGTTCACCGGGTGATTTCCGTGGTGCCTGGTGGCTGTCTGTGCGCGCTCTGGGCTGGGAATGGCTCGTATGGCTGAGCGGACACTGCTGCCAAATCAGAGAGGAGGAAGAGGACAGGCAGTTGCTGGCACGGGCAGCGCCCCACCGGCTCCCCTTTGGGACCTGTAAGATGCTTTGCTCCAAAGGGACCAGGTCCCAGGAGCTCAGCTTATCTGTGCAAAGAGCATCTCAGCGGGGTCTGAAGCCTCCGTCTGCACTCTCTGGGATGTTCCCCTCCTTGTGCCGGGATGGCAAGACCCACACATACTGCGAGAGTGAATATCTTAGCATCATAAAGGCTTTGGGCAAGGGAGGACATAAAGCCCAGGCATCATTAAGAAAATGATCACCTGCAAGTGTGTGCCAGGTTCTCAGGAGGCTGAGGCAGGAGGCCAGCCTGGATGACACAGTGACACCCTGTGGGGAGAGGTGTGTTGGGGGGGAGAAAGAGAGGAAGGAGGAGGGGAAGGAGGAGAGAGAGGAAGAAGGAGAGGAAGAGGGAGAAGGGGAGGAGGAGCGGAGGAGAGAGACATTCAATGGTTCAATGGATTCAACTTTATAAAAATGAAAGATTCTATGCAGTGAGAGAACTCAAATTTAAAAATCACTAGAAAAAGTCTGTGTAACTTATGTTATAGACAAAGAATATCTATAACATGCAAACAGTTCCCACAAACAAATAAGAAAATAATACCAACTGTGTTGGTTAGTGGTGGCTTATTTTGCAAGGGGAACAACATAATACAGGACACATACTTTATATGATTATTTATAAGTCACCCAAAGAACAGTATACAAAAGAGTGCAGGAAATCTGCCCACACACTAAGACCAAGGAATCCAGCTGAGGG
>NW_004955419.1:3918646-3930830 GCF_000276665.1 Chinchilla lanigera | reverse complement strand
ATGCTCAAAGTGAGGACCAGAGCTCCCCAAAGTGAACTGAAGCCATTCTCAGTGCCAGCGAGGTCCCGAGCTCCTCGGAGGATGAAAACAGCCAAGTTCATCGGGAAGCCAGCTCCCCATGATCTCTTTCGGTTCCCAACAGCCTTTCTCAGCTCCCAACAGCCTGCTTCTTCTTCTCCAGGTCTGCCTCTTATGCTGCTGGCAACAGTCCTCAGGTGTGCCTCCCACACCCAGCACCACAGTTACTCAGTTCAGCTGGGGGTTATAAGTTGACCACCAGTTATCAATCCACTACACCAACCAAATAGTAATATGGTCTCAATATATAGTTCAGTGTTTCAGTCATGTTGCAAATAGCAGCTAAGTAGATGAAACTTAAGTGCTCTAATAATAATGAGAATTAAAATGTGGCAAAACCTCTTTTTGGTGACAGATTTGCCAAACTAAAAACACATAATATTCAGCAATGGAGAAAGTATGGAGAATGAGCACACTTGCATGCTGTTTGATGGAATGTAAATTAATATTCAAAAGGGATAATTTAATAATGTCTAGCAAAATATACAACACGTATATTCTACACCTCAGCAATTTCACTTGTAAAAATCTACCTTACAAAATTACTAGTACATGCTTGCAGAGATATGTCAGTGAGGTCGTTCCCTAAAGCGTTATTGATAACACAAAAATATTTGGAAATAAGACACACAACTTTCAGAGGAATGTGCCTGAGTAAATCGCAGGAAGTCTATACTCGGGGACACTATAGCACTTTTAAAAAATGAAGTAGATTCACATTACTAACATAGAATCTATAGAAGCCATAATATGTTTCCGGTATAAAGTAAAATTGGCATCAGGCCCTTGCCTTGGGTGAGGAAGGCCCTGCGTTTAATCCTCAGCATCATGAAATAAATAAGTAAAAGCAAAATTGAAAACAATATGTATTAGATAATCCCACTTGGGTTTCTGGGGGAAAAAAAACCCTCTATAATTGGGCCCAATATTTTGAAAACTGCTAGTTTTCTTTCCTTTTTGTTAAATTTCTGGTACACGATCTTTACAATAGTGGGTTAGAGAACACTCATCTGCCTTAAAGGACTTAGGAATGTTACAGAAGAAATAAAAAGAGAAAGGTGTATACAGCGCCTACCACTCACAAAGAAGATTTGGGGCTGAGGGTGTGGTTCAGTGGCAGAGCAGTTCCCTAGCGTGCGTGAGGGCCTGGGTTCCTCCTCCAGCCCTGCAGAAAGAGAAAGGAGGAATGAAAAGAAGGAAGGGAAGAAGGAAGGAGGAAGGAAGGAAGGAAGGAAGGAAGGAAGGAAGGAAGGAAGGAAGGAAGCAGGAAGGAAGGAAGGAGGGAAGGAAGGAAGGAGGGAGGAAGGAAGTGGAAAGGGGGGAGAAGAGAACGTGAGTGAAAAGGGCTTGGTGGTTCTTATTTATCAGTCGCACATGGAGCCGTGTGGCTGGCGCTGGAGAAGGGTTCGACTCTGGGAACAGCCATCCTGGCAGTGGGGCGGAGGACACGAGGCACCAGCATGATGAGGGATGAGGAGCGCGCCTTCCCTGCGGGCCCAGTGCAGAGGAGGGGTGTCAGCTGAGGGCCGTGACCCCTCACAAGGCAGAGCCCTGTTCTCTCCTCCAGCCCCCACAGTTGTCCTGGAAAGAGGTCACCCAAGCGTGCCCCGCAAACCTGGATGTGGTAGCCAGCCTCTGAGAGGTGCTCCTGGTCACCCTCTTGGGTGGTCCCTGGGGGAACGCAAGTCTCGGTGGGATAGGTTGTAAATAATACCATAGCCCTCGGAATTCAGCCCTTGGAGTGCTCACCCGCTGTCTGCCAGAGTTCGGGGGTTTAGAAGTAGGGCTATTAGGAGGTGACTACCGTTAAGTGACATCTTAAGGGCAGGGCCCTAGTCTGGGAGTGTTGGTGTTTTATAAAATGTCGGTCTGTCTGCCTGTCTGTTTGTCTGTTCATCGCCCTCCTCCATGTGAGAACGGGGCCATCTCCAAGCCCGGAAGGAAGCCTCACCAGGCTCCTCATCACCTGGCGCCTTGATCTGCTGTTTATGCCCCAGCCGGTGGCATTTGGTTTCGGCAGCTCCAACAGACTAAGTCAGAGCTGTCTCGCATCTTGGCGTGAGTTGTGAGCGAGGTGTGGGATCCCTTCGTCCTGGATTATATTTTCAAGTCTATTTGTCACAAACATCCTCGGTAGGTAGACGTGATGTCCCTCTGGAGCCAAGGGCAGATGCACTCAGACCCATTAGAGCCCCAGGCTCGGGTGCCTCTCCCGTAACAGCCCGTGTGCACCCTGGGCATTTCTAGGCCTCTTTGTGAGGAGGACCTGTGGGAACGTGAGCTTGGGAGCCTGTGAAAAATGCTGCCACTCTGGCTACTACTGTGAGTCCTGAACTATCCCTTGCGTCTGAGCTAGGAGCCTCGTGTTTTCTACCCTCATGTGGTAAGCTGTGACAGGCTGCCTCACTGGGTGACGGGCAGAGTGAAATCTCACACGCTGTGCCTTTGTGGCCAGGCCCCTGCTCTGAATCAGGGCCTGCCTTGCAGCCAACAGAATCCAGCCAAAGTGATGTCATGTGACTTCCAGACTAAGTTGTAAGGACAATATAGCGTTTGCCTAGTTGTATTTTTTTGGTGGGGAGCAGTACTGGGGATTGAACCCAAGGCCTTCACACTGAGCTACTTCTCTGGCCCTTTTGAAACATTTATTTTGAGACAGGGGTGTTGCTAAGTTGCTCAGGCTGGGCTCAGATTCGCAATCCCTCTGCCTCAGCCTCCCAGAGCGCTGGGATGACGTGACGGGTGTGTGTTGCCACATTCTTTTGGGACACGCACTCGGGTACCTCAGTCACCATGCTGTGAGAAGGCTCACGCTGCCCTGGGGAAAGGCCCACAGGGACAGGGACAGGACCCATACCAGCTTGCCAGAAATGTGAATCAGCCAGTTTAGAAGTGGTGCCTCAGGCCCCAGCCAAACCGGTCAACATCCCGCTGAAATCTCAGGAGCGACCCCGCCTGAACTGCCCAGTCCAGCTGCCTCCAAGTTCCCCGGACAGAGAAACCACCAGATACGAAACGATTACTGCTGTGTGGAACCACAGCTTTCAGAGCTGATTTATTAGGCAGCCGGGGTCACTATACCTAGGACCTTGCCCGGAGCAGCATTGGTTTCCACCGCTGAGGAAGACTCTGAGCTTCCCGCCCAAGTGTGTGGTCAGAACCCCAGCGCTGCTGCTGGGCCACCTTGGCTGGAGAGGTGGCTGGGGGTGGATTGCGGCCAGCCAGGGTCCGCTGGGCAATGGTGGGCGGAAAGCGGGAGAGACTGGAACCGTCTGGATTTGCCCAGCCTCTCTGTGGCCACCCCCAAATCCAGGCACAATCAGCAGCAACAAAAAGGGGCAAGGACACTTTCTGGGGAGAACGGGAGGACACAGGAAGTTTGGATGGTTGGTTTGGCCATATTTTACTTCCTCAAAAGTGTGAGAAGCATAATGACAAAACATTAAAGTTCCACAACAGCGAGTGGTAGGGAGATCGTGTTGATGATATTCATTTCCGCATGCTTCTTTCTTAAAGTTTTATTTTTATCAGTACACGTCTGTAGTACCCAGTGATTACGCTCTTCGTGAGGAGCTGAGACGCGTATAACACATCTTAATTCTTTCTGCACCCTCTGCTCCCTGCCCCTTCCCTCCATCTCTCGGTCCCCTTCCCATTTAAAGCGAATAAGAAAGCTGGGCGTGGTGGTGCACACCTGTGATCCCAGCACTGGGGAGGCTGAGGCAGGAGGATCGTTGCAAGTTCGAGACCAGTCTGGCCTGCAAAGTGAGCTCAAGGCCAGCCTGAACAAGACCCTGTCTCAAAAAGACAATAAATAAATAAATAAATAAATAAATAAATGCATAAGACCAAGAGTTCATTTGGCCCTGTGGCCGGAGACTGCAGGTCCCTGGGAGGTAAAAGGAAGACCTAGTTTTTGTATTTCCAAGGTGTGAAGTGAGTCAACTTTTGTGACCCTGTCACCACACACACACACACACACACACACGAATAAGTAAAAAAAATATATATATATCTGAAAGACTCTATGATCAACTGAAAATACTGATTACTCCTGGGGAGATTTTTTTTTTTTATTCTATTATTTGTATTACTTACTTGTTTGTTTTTTGCTAAAAGTACTGGATGGAGGACGGCAAGAATCACGTAAACTTACGTGGATAATCTTTGGCTAGGTAGAGCTGGATTCAAGGCCTGGCCCCACCTGTGTGATGGATGGTGATTTGACACACCCCTCCAAACCTCAGTTTCCCCACCCATAAAGTAGAGAATGGTTAGCAATGCTTCTCCCTAGGCTTGTAGTAAATACTCATTGAGATAATCCGTGCAAGGCCCGCGGCTCAGCACTTGACGTCAATGTTAGCTTTTGTGTACAACAAATTCTGTCACAAGCATGTGTTGTTTTTGTTTATTTGGAGAGATTAAAAGTTCAGAAAAATCTAAAGGATGGCACAAGAGTCCACATAATCATATGCTTAGATTAACAGCAAAAAACTGCCAGTCTCATTTATTTCAATCCTTTTTAAAAAGGACACAACACGGGGCTGGGGATTTAGCTCAGCGGCAAAAGCGCCTGCCTGGCAAGTGCAAGGTCGTGAGTTTGGTTCCCGGGACCGGGAGAAAAAAAAAAAAAAAAAAAAAAAAAAAAGGACACAACACACATATATACATTTTCCTTCCTTCCTTCCTTCTTTTTTTTCTTCCTTCCTTTTGTACTGGGGATTGAACCCAGGGCCTTCACACTAAGCTACACCCCAGTTCCTTTTTTTAAAATTCTGAGACAGGGTCTCAGTCAATTGCCAAATTGCCCAGGCTGGGCTTGATCCTCCTGCCTCAGCCTCCCAAGTAGCTGGGATAACAGGTGTGCACCACCATGCCTGACTTGTGTTCTCCGTTCTAAAAATGAACCCAGGGACTGGGGTGTATAGCTCGGTGGTGGAGCATGTACTTAGCATGAGCAGGGCCAGGGTTCAATCCCCCAGCACCACAAAACAAAAGAAAAGAAGCTGAATACCACCTTTAGAGATACCACTGAGGTCCCCTACTCTGGTCTTGCTTTTCTCCTGCACCTGCGTCAGAGGGGATGCGTGCTGGGTGGCCACACCTCCCGAGCCCAATGGAGTGGGGCAGGAGGCTCCAGGAGAAGCGCAGGAGGTGACAAGAGGTGAGAGAGACCCCACTTCCCAGGGCGGGGGCTGCAGCTGTATCAGGCTACCAAGGGTCCCAGGAGCTGTCATGGTCACCTGCACATGGTTCCTTGCCAATTACTACGTCACCTGCACAGCGACTCCCTCTCCTAGTGCCACCAATGTGGTCACTGTGGTGGATTAACTAACGGGCAACTTGTGACGCCCAGCTGAATCGAGTCAGCGTGGTGCTGGCTGTGGAAGGCCCACCTGGGGACTGTTGCCAGCAGCATAAAAGGAGAACTGGGGGCGAAGATGGTGCGTTGTGGATTCTCCTGGAGAAGCTTGTCGCACTGACTTTCCTGATATGAACTCGGCTGTCTTTATTGTCGGAGGAGCTCAGGACCTCGCTGTCACTGAGGATGGCTTTAAGGAGAGCTCTGGTCCTTACTTTGAATGTTGCTCCCTGGCTCCAGAGCAGGTCCCTCAGCCTGCTGGCACAGATCCTTCATCCCTCTGGAGGAGAATTTCTAGCTTCCACCACTGGCCTTTGGGCCTCCCCAGCGTAGGTCCTTGATACAGACTTGCATGAGACATTGTCACGGGCTCTAGGTCTTCAGCTGGACTCGTGCAGGACATTGTCACGGGACCCAGGCCCTCAGCTGGATTCTTTGGGTCTCTCGTGAATGAACAGATCTCTTGCACTTCTCTGCTTTTCACTCTTTGGTTGAATATTATAAAATAATCCTATAAATTGTGTGTCCTATTTTAAAGACATTCCCCTGCAAACCCAAAACTACACCAGTCACAGAGTCACACAGAGTACCCCCCGCACAGTCAGCCTCATGTCAACCCAGTGCACATGATGTCACCTGCCCAGGGTGAGTCTCGCTGGGAACCTCTCACGGTGTCACCTGCACAACCATAGTCACCCACAGCCTCATCTGCTCAAGCCTGTTCCATAGCACAGCCCTGCGGTTTCCTCCACGTCATCCATACTTTGCTCTTAGAGTCACCTGCGCACAGTGTCCTGGGGTTCGATCACACACAAACCTCCGGGGTCACCTGTCTATGACCAGCCGCACAGTCATCTGCCCGCCTGGCAGCTGTGCCTTGTGATAGGACATCACACAAAATGTCACACAGCAGGGCCTTGCCTGCAGCCCTCATTGCTCACTGTGCCTCCCGACAGCCCAGCCTGGGTCTGGCTGTCCTGCTCAGGGGTCTGCCTCTGTGTGTGCCCCTCCCCCCACTGTTCAGGGGTACATTTGGCTCCATCTCTACGGACCGAGCGGATCAGGCCATGCTGCGGTCCCAGGGCACCGGAAGCAGAGCAAAAGCAAAAAAAAAGCTTTGTTCTTGGTGGGCAGGTCATCAGGGGGACCCAGCCCCTCCTCTCCAACAAAAGGACAAAACCACAGCTATTTTTAGATTCGTGTCAAACTCTCGCCCAGACCCTGGGGTGGGCGCCCTTCGAGAGCGTGCATGGGGCTCTAATGAGCAGGCGGCCGGGCAGGCCTCGCTCTCCAGGCAGCTGGCCTGCGCCTCCGCTGGGGGAGGAGGAGCCCCGAGGCTCAGACAAAGAGAAGACCAAGACAAAGAGAACAATGCCCAGGATCCGGGATGCCGACTTCCTGTGAGCAGCCCTCACGGGGCCTCAGCACACTCCTGTTCTGCTGAGCACCCACCAGGCACCTCCCTGACCCATTTCCAGGAAGAAATGGGCCCTTCCTACTCAGGCCTTTTGGGGTGAGCAGCTAGGGAGTCCCCAAGATCTTAGTCTGACTCCCAGCTCTTCTCCTTACAGCTGCGTGGCCCCGTTTCCGCACCTGCAAAATGGAAATGACATTTGTCACCCCCATGGTTGTGAGGAGTCCCAAGAGTTAAAAACCTGGCACACAGTAGGCGCTCAGCCCACCCCTGAGCCCTGGGCTGTAGGAGGAGCTCCTTGCAGAGCAAGGGTCCTGTCTTGTTCTACCCTGGGCCCAAGGGCCTAAAATATAATAGGTGCACATAGTAGGTGCTCAACAAATACTTGTTCAAGAGGTTTGTGGAGGGTCCTTACCGGCCTTCAGCTTTGTAGTCTTGCAACAACTTGAGTTACCTTTTTCCCAAGCTCTGATCCTAGTGTCCTCTCTGCAGAGGCCAACCCACCGGTCCACAGGTGAGAGGCCATCTTTGTAGCCTGGGAGCCCCGAACTGCAATGGCAAAGTCTGGCCACCAGGGGGCGCAGCCTCTCAAGGTTTCCCCACCAGCCTGGGTCCTTCCTGCCTTTCAGGTGGCTGGAGGGGTGGGGCCCTACGGTACACCTGGCTGCATGGGTAGGGTACTTGTCCGCCTCTCTTAGAGAAATCCTCGGGGCTGTTCTAACCCTCTAGGGAAGAGTATCACTATGAGCAAGTCCATCATCTTAGAGAGAAGCACTATGTGGGATCCGAACGCTCCTTCCTCTGTGATTTCAACCCAGTATTCTGGGTTCAGAGACCAAACTTCAAGATTTCATGCTGTCACCCTACTTCGCCTCCAGCTAGAGAAGCCCAGGCTACCAGAGCCAAAAGGGCCCTCCCATCGATTTGATTATCCCACTCTGTCACAGGTAGGCAAGCTGAGGTTCCCAGAACAGAATCATTTTCCCAGAGATCCCAGGGAGAAGTTGGGCTGAGAGCAAACACCTGGTCCTCTCTTTCAGCCTGCGTCACCTCCATCATGAGCTGTTTTACTGTTGCTCTGGGAGAGGAAGACCTTCAAGGCTTCCGTACTTGGGCCCAGGTTTGCGGCCTTACTCAAATGCTCTACCAGGCGGGCCCTTGTCAAAGTTGTTCTCGCCGTGCATGGATGTGGAAAGTGAAGCCCGGTGAGGCTGACCCAGCTTCACGGCTCACAAAGCACAGCACTATTGTTTGTCCCTGGGACTGTCTGATTCCCAGCTCAGCACCATTTGTGTCATATTAGGTCGAACTACATAAAATTGCCATTCCCAAAGGTCAAAAAATTTCCAAAATCTGTCATGCTTACACTTAATACCCTACCAAGAAAACTTCTTTATCCCAAAGGAAGGTGCCATTAATTGGAATATTTTAGTGGCAGTGTGAAAGAGAGGCAGACTTTTTTTCAGGAATGAGACTCTCAGGTGTTTCTGGAGAGCGTCTCTCCCAAGCCCAACCTTAAAGTGCAGGGTTGTGGGGCCATGCCACGGTTCCACAGGCCCAGGGTCAAGGACTTCTGACCACACAGGTCACATATCTGGGGCAGGAGAGGACTCAGGGATAGGGTGGCTGGGTAGCTGGGTGGCGAGATGGCTTTTCCAGCCGTGTCAGGGAGGGCTCTGGAAAACACAAGCTCCACCTGAGATAAGTGTGGACTGTCACAGAATACCTCAGAATATCGTGGCCAGAATGCCACAGCGTGTGGCTGAATGTCAAGGAACGTCGCAAAATGCTCTAGAATGTCAAAGAATGTCATAGTGTACCACGAATTCTTGTAAATGTCAAAAGATGTCCTAGAATTCTGTAGACTGTTGTAAATGTCATTGGGTGTCAGGGACCACCTTCCAGGGCCGTCACAGGATGCTGTAGGTGGTTGTAAATGTCACAGGATGACCTAGGACATCATCCTCAATGGTGATAGACTGTTACAGTGTCAGCATCACAGGATGTCACAGAAACTTTGAGTCTACTGGAAAGGACTTTGGAGGTCACGTGAGGTCATTTGCTCATTTTGCAGATGGGAAAACTGAGGCCCAGAGATGGACTAGGCTCTGCCCAAGGAAGCTCACACACAGCTGTCAGGCGAAGCAGGTTGGAAATCTGGGCCTTTGGATTCTCAGGCTGATGCGGCCTCCCCAGGTCCCAGGCTCATGGAGACTAATTAACCCTGTGATGGGAGCAGCGGTGCCCAGAGGACACTGAGCACACTCCCAGGCCCGGCTGGCACTAGCCCCGTGTCAGGATGCAGAATTAACTCCACATGTGGGGCTTTCTGGGCTGGAAAGAGAAATAATGAGCTATGTGAACTGAAATCAACAGCATTCCCGCTCTGGAGGAGAGAGGGGGTGGGTGTGTTGGGGGACCCCACAGAGGCAGCTCCCCAGTCCAACCCCGTTGACAGCTGTTGGCAGAAGCCCAGGGCTCGGAGGCTGGGTGGGCAGGGACAGGAGTGGAACCCTGGAAGGGCAACATCTGACGTCACGCTGGGCTTCGCAGCCAGGGCTCCGGCAGGCGGACAAGCATCCCTTTGGCTGGGCTGACATGGTGGCAGCTTGTAGTACGACCCTGAGAAACCCTTTGGCGGGTTGTGACTGGGAGGCTCAGGAGCCAGAGCAGGATGGCATTGGCCATGGCCTTGGACAGGTGACACCACCCATGATGAGCATGTTCTGCTTCTCTCTTCTGCTCCCAAGTCTCTCTGGCTCTTCTGCAAAGGCCCCAGGGCCAGCTCCTTCCCCTGGGGACTCCTGCTTGGGCCTTCCGGCCAGGGCTTGTGTGTGAGCCACCCTACTGACCCTGAGTCTGCCCAATAAATATGGCCCTGGGCTCCTGCCTCAAGGGAAGTGGGCAGGGAAGCTGGGCAGCTGCCTGCAGCTCTGCCACTGCAGACCCCTTCCTCGGGCGGCAGCGGCCACCTCTCCAGGAGCAGAGCCCAGAGCCAGCCCAGCGTGCTCCCTCCCTGAGGGGACAGTTGGCCAGCTTGCCAGGGGAAGGGCCTCCTGGCAGCCCCAGGGCTGGTCTTGGCTGACCACTGTCACCACGCCGTGGAGCTCGGACTTCGTCTCTGGGGACCTGGGCTGGCAGCAGCTCAGGACGTGAGGCACCGGCCTCTCAGCAAAGGCTTCCTCCTTTCTGAGAGTTTGCTCCCTGCAGCTGTAAAAATAACAAGGTCCCAGCAGAGCATGGTGGCGGAGCTGAGTTCAGGAAGGGCACAGAGAAAGAATTGGGGGCGGCTCGGGCGGGGGCAGGCCGTGGGATTAGGGGCTCCCAGAGGGAGCAGTGGGCCTCCTCGGTGCAGGAAGTAGGGGCTCGGCCCCTCTCTCCTGTCTGCCTTAACGAAGTCTTCTAGCAGGGTACACGTGCGTATGGCTGGAGATGCAGCGTCTGCACACGGTCACACGTGCCCAGGGCTGTAAGTTCCTGTGAGTGTGTGCAGGATTGCTGCGAGACCTGAGGATGAATATGGTAATGATATGCAAATCCCACCTGAGCCACAGTCAGGAGTGAGAGGATAACGGGAGGGAGGGCCGGGTGCTGAGGGGCCGGGATCCCGTGCCGTGTCAGGGATGTCCCTGCCCCACTCTGCCGTTTGCCAGCGGCAGGTGTAAGGGACGCACGCCGCCCTTATGAGTTCACCTTGCAGCCCTGCGACGCTGCTCCTGGAAAGTCAGGCTGAGGCTGGGATTGACTTAAAGCTACTCATCGGTGACTGTCCTCTGTGCCTCAGAAGGTGACTGCGCTCAGCTGGACCAGCTGGGGCCACCACCTGGAATCCAGCCGACTTGTCCAGGGGAGGACAATGCACCGGGCATCCTGAAGGTTGGGATAGAGTGAGTCCCCTGTCCTCGTGCCCGGCCTCCTCCAGGGCCTGGGCTTCTCTGCCCCACCCCCGAGACAGCTGGGCAGGGGAGGAGCTAGGAGGCCTGGGCATCCGGCCACTCCAAAACAAGGTACTTTACAGTGTGTTAACCATTGTTTGTTTTGTTTGTTTTTGTCTTTTTTTCTGAGACAGGATCTGTCTCACTATGCAGTTCAGGCTGGACTTGAACTCACTTTGTAGCCCAGGCTGGTCTCCAACTTGAAACAATCCTCCTGCCTCAGCCTCCCGAGTGCTGGGATTACAGGTGTGTGTCACCACGCCCAGCCTAACTTATTGTTATTCTCTTATTATTTTGTTATGAAATTTTGTCTTAGTTTCCCATAAAATAAAAAATAAAGATGATTACAAAACTACAACGCTCTGTAAAATTTAAATTCATTTCCAATGCAATGAATGAATGCAAAACCTAAATAAAACATTTGGAAAGTAATAATGATATACCTTGAAATACTCTACTTTCTCATTTGAAAGAAAATAATTATTTCATAACTTAAGCTAACTACACCCAGAATGTTTATAATTTGCATATTAAAACAACTATATCAAAAAGAAATTTCTTATACATGGAACAAATAGGATATGCATCAGTGAATATGAACAAATACTCAAAATAATTTTTCTAATGTCTTTTTAAAAAAATTTTTCTAATGTCATACACACAAAGAATAAAAAGAACCAAACTATACACTCAGCACACTTTAAGAGCCCCCCCAAAAATGTGATTATTAATGTAATTCTTTTCATCTATGGAATCCCCTAAAATTAGCAATGAAGAGAACCTGAGGTAATTATCTTGATGTTCTGAAATAAACCATGTACCTTTAAAAAATAGAAATGATTTATTTCATTTTATTTTGTTTTATTGTGTGTGGTACTAGAGATTGAACTCAGGGCCTCCACACCTAGCTACAGCCCTTCCTATTTTTATTTTTTTGAAACAGGGTCTTTCGAGGTGCCCAGGCTGGGCTTGAACTTGCAATCCTCCTGCCTCAGCCTCCCAGAATGCTGGTATTAACAGATGTGTGCCATCATACTTGGCTTGAGGAAGTTATCTTGGAAGGAATGGGCAACCTTGGAGAGACAAGGAAGGCTTTAACAAGTGGGTCGAGCTGGTATTAAGAAAAATCGCATGGTTAAGCATGGTGGCACATGCCTGTAATCCCAGCACTCAGGAGGCTGAGGCAGGAAGATCGTTGTGAGTTTGAGGCCAGCCTGGTCTACAAAGTGAGCTGAAGTCCAGCCTGAACTACATAGCAAGACCCTGTCTCAAAAAGATGAAAGAAAGAAGAAAGAGAAAGAAAAAGAAAGAAAGAAAGAAAGAAAGAAAGAAAGAAAGAAAGAAAGAAAGGAAGGAAGGAAGGAAGGAAGGAAGGAAGCAAGGAAGGAAGCAAGG
>NW_004955419.1:3913061-3918442 GCF_000276665.1 Chinchilla lanigera | reverse complement strand
GGAGACTTGGTGGCTGGAGGTCTTTGCCCACTTTGTGAGCATGACCCCCTCATCTTCTCCACAACCCCAGGCGATGTCAGCGCCCCACTGTGCAGGTGAAGCTGAGACTGAGGAGATGAGGTGCATTTCTGAAGTCACCCAGTCTGAGGTGGCCCCTGAGGAGCTGAACCCAGACCCCGTGACCCAGACCTCCATGCCTGGTCTCCAAGCCGGGGCAAAGCTCTTGGGCTCCGTGAGCCCCGTTCACCGCCAATGGCACTGTGACTTGGGCAGCTGACAGAGGAGCCGGCTGTTTGACCCGCAGTTTCCGGCTGTCCGGATTTTGCTTGGTGCAGCCCCTGGGCTGCCCCTCTCTCCGACGCCCAGCACTGACCTCGTTTCAAATGTGGCACACGACGTGTGGCCAGAACTCTCTGATTCCAGCCTGCTTTTTCACACTGTTACAGCACACAGACTCAAGAGGAACCTCTTCCTATGCGCCTGCGTGGGCTGTGACACCTTGTTCTTGTGGGACACGTCACCCTCCCCTCCCTGCACCCCTGGGGTTGCGAACACAGGGGTCTCACCTGCCAGTCAGCCCACCCTCAGGCGGACCTACATCCGGCCACATTGTCCCCTGTCCCCGCATCCCCTGTCCCACTGGCCGCTGAGCTGGATGCGCCCTGTAACGCCTGTGTCCCCCTTCCCACGGGGCCCAGCTCCCAGCCCTTCCTCCGCCGCAGCTCACATTTCTCAAGCCCTGGGCTGCTTTGGGCATGAGCCTACCCAACATGCAACACTGCGATTTTTCTTAGCGTGTGTTCAAGGCGTTTACATATTGAGAACAGGCTGCCTTGCCAGTTCTATTCGTGGCACATATCACATCCGCTCGACACACCTGTCATTCCACCTGCGGCTGTGGTGGATGCTTAGGGGCTTTCCAAGGTGGCCGGGAAACACAGAGGGGTCATTACAGTCCCGTGGTCACGTCCACCCAATGGGATGCATGAGGAGTCCGTGGAAAAATGTGTGTCTGTCTGCTGTCCTTTAGAAACACAATGCCCAGTTCCTCACACTTCTGTACAGTTCCATACAGAGTCCCCGACTGCCCTGTCATCTGCCAAGTCCAGCGCCACACCTTCCCCTGGCCTTTCCTCCTTCCCCCTCTCATTTCTGCTTTGCTCCGGGTTCCCGGTATGACCTTGTGACCGAGTGATGGAGACCATAGGAAGCAGCTCTGAGCAGGACTTGTATTTACCAATTGGCTTTCCGTGTTTACTTGTGAGTCACTGGTCCCTCCTGAGGCCTGTGATGGTGGGTGAAGCCATGAGGCCTCAAAGGACAAGATAAGGTCACAGCAGAGGACGTTTGTCTCCAACCCCCATTAGCTAAGAGGAGACTGCGGCTGCAGGCATCTCACTGCTGCGGTGTAGGCCTTCCTGGAGATAACATAGTTTTCCTAAATTAACTTAAGTAGTACTTGGAGAATTCTGTAATGGGTTTCCCAAATCCTGCCCAGATTCCTGCATTTTCTTCAGTATCTCCCTCCTTTATTTGAAAACCTAATAAATACAAGGCACTTAGGGAAGTCTTTGCGTCAACCCAGAGAACCTCGAAGTCTGTAATAGGGCTGAACCCTCCCGGAGCCCTGAAATCATTTCCATTGTCCCATTTATTTAAACCTTCCCCGCAGTCCACTCATTTGGGAGACTGCGGGTCTGATCAGCCCGCAATAGCTAAAGGATACTATTAACGTAATAACCAAGCTCCCTGGTCTTTGTCTCAGGCTCTGCTTTGGAGGGATCCACGCTAAGACACGGAGCGGGTGAGTCTGTGCAGCCACAGCCAGGTTAGCCAGGTCTCTCCAGAGGCCGACAGCTGCCAGACCTACAGCAGCGGGGACAGCCTCCTGCTCCTGGGCAACAAGCTGCACCTTAGGCGCCCATCTTCTCGCCCACTCCCAGTGGGCGAAGAGAGGACTTGTCGCCTACCTGATCACACAGTGGATCGATTTACTTTACTTCCTACAGTGATGGCTCATAAAATCGCCAGGCAGAGAGGCCTGGAGTTAGAAGGAGACTGTTGTGATTTAGATCTAAAATCTCCCCCAAATTCCCACGTGCTGGAGGGGATTGGGTGAGGGGGCGCTATGCTCGTCAGTGGCTTCATCCGCTAATGCATCAGTCCATAGCTGAATGCGCTCTTAGGAGATGGGGTCTGGAGGGAAGAGCGGTCCTGCGGGTGCCACCGGAAAGGCGCATCTACTCCACCCCCCGGCTCCTCCCTTTCTCTGTTTTCTGCAGCTTTTTGTCCACCACGCCCCTCTGCCATCCTGCTTCTGCCGGGGAGCAGCCGACCAGGGACTGAAACCGAGAGCTGTGACGAACCTCTCTCTCTCTCTCTCTCTTTTTTTTTTTTGTCTTATTGAGACAGGGTCTCACTGTGCAGTTCAGGTTGGCCTTGAGCTCACTCTATAGCCCAGGCTGGCCTCAAACTCGAAACAATCCTCCTGCCTCAGTCTCCCAAGTACTGGGATTACAGGCGTGGGCCGCCATGCCCGGCTTGAACCTCTCCAAATTGTGTCAAGTATTTTTGTGCCAGCAATGGGAAAGTCACTCATGCAGAAACCATGCAAAGTCACCCATGTGTCCCCCTGGAAAAGGGGCCAGAACAGAACTGCCTGACACCACAAGCCCAGTGACGTTCGTCTTTTCTTTAAATAAGATTTTGTATTTACCTTTTTTTCATTTTTGAACTCAAGAGTTTTTTTTTTAAGTTGCTTTGACAGAAAAGAGACATTACCCTTAATCCTAATAAAGCTCATTTGATTTAAAAAAAAAAAAAAAAACAAAAAACACTCCAAATCTTTTTGGAAAATTAATGGAAAAATGAACCCAAAATCTGAAAAATAAATCATAGTCAAATAACGACAAATGGCCAATAAAGAATGCAAAAAAATTTTTTTTTCAAGTAAAAAAAACTAACTGCAAAGTAAAATGATGAAACACTACCTTTCACATACCAGACTGGAAAGATTTTAAAATGTTAGTACCTAGCACAGAGTAGCTGACCGCTGTTGGTTCCCCCAGAATACATTCATTCTTCCAAAGTTACAGAGTGTTATGAGGCACAGGGACACTCAGATCACGACTGCTAACTGGGCTCCTTTGCAGGCAGTATGGTCACGTGACTAAGCTCTGGTGGACGGAACATGCCAGAAGGTTATGTTTAAGTTTCATGGGTGCTACTTGGTGTTCTGCTCTCAAACTAAGTCAAGGGGAGCTAAATAAAGGCACAATTTACAAATGTATGGGCAGTACGCAGCGAAGAGAATGCCCTGCCCTTTTCCTGGGAGGTGACCTTCTTCTCCGTGGACTTTCCTGAGCAATGGGAGTATTTTTGTTACTCACGAGGTGTCTATTAGACCATAACACATTGTGTAGTAGAGGGAGGTGACCTGTGGTCTCCAGAGCATTTATACTAAGGGGATGATTCAAGACAGAGGACGGTCCTGAGGGAAAGTCCACCCGAGGGATTAGAGCTGGGACTGTGAGCCACATGATATAAGCCCTCCCTCTGGGGACGGAATGTGGACTAAAGATTGAGTTCGTCCACCTAGCCAATGAGCTCACCAACTATGCTTGTGCATTGAGACCCCAATAAAAACCTGGACACCGTAACTTAGGTGAGCTTCCCTGGGTGGCAATGCCATACATATTGTTATGCACCATTGTGTATCACAGGAGGGTAACAGGCGCCTGATGTCCATGGGAGCTTAGTGTTTGGACCTTCCCAAGCCTTGTTTATGTGTCTCTTTCTTCATCTGGTCCTTATTTGTATCTTCTTCTTCTTCTCCTTCTTCTTCTCCTCCTCCTTCTTCTTCTTCACTGAAGATTGAACCCAGTCTTCTCACTGAAATACATCTCCAGCCCTTCTTTTTTAACTTTTATTTTGAGACAGAATCTTGCTAAGTCACTGAGTTGTCCAAGACAGAATCTTGCTAAGCTCAAACTTGAGGCTGTCCTGCCTCAGCCTTCCAGAGTGCTAAGATTTTCTTCTGGCTTACGCTACATAGAAGGCTGTCCTGAATCCTTTGAAATGTTCTAGAATGATTGAATCTGAGGGAGTAGTGGAAATCCCCACATTTGTAGCCAGCTGGTCGCATGAGAGGGTGCCCTTGGGGGAAAATGAGTCCAGTTTTGCAGGACAGTCTGTGTTCTGAACCTGTGAGGTTGAGCCAAACTCTGGGTCGTCCTGGTCAGAAGTCACTGGGGTCCAGGAAAGTAACAAGCAACAGTGCAGTCGCTCTAGGCTGGCAACGGTGTGGGAGCAGGAAGCAGGCACGTAGCGGAGCATCAGATAGGAGATTCAGTAAGGGACATGGACAATCCCTAGCGAGGAGACAGTGGAAGGCAAGACTTTGATCTCTTTCCTCAACCCTCTGGTCTCTTACCCATCAGCCAAACTACAATGACAGCCAGAGGGGAGGAGACCCATAGAGCCAGATTCCCAGGCTCAAACCAGAGGGACCCAACCGTCACTAGCCTGTCTGTTCAGATTCCTTCCTCTTAGGGAAGGGCTAAGATTCCTCTGGAATGAAAGCCCTCAAGGGAAAAAGGAGAAGGGACACAAGTGACTCTTCTGAGGTTTAATGGCTTGCTTTGGGGAACAGGGCTTCTAGTTTCTATGACCTTCCTAGGAAAAGAGGAATTCCAATTTCTATGACTCACTTTGAGGGAAGGACAGGAGATAGGAAGACAGAAAAAGGTTAGAGAATTTGCTTCTGAGACTTTCCAATGTCCTTTAGTGCAAATGCCAAAGCACCATCAAAGTGTGCACATCTATAATCCCAACACTCAGGAAGCCGACGCAGGAAGGTTGCATGAGTTTGAGGCTGGCCTGGTTGGTTTATATAGTGAATTCAAAGTCATCTTGAACTACATAGCAAAACTTTGTCTCAAAAAAACCCAAACCAAGCTAAATAAACAAAAAGAGCAAACTTTGCTGTATAGTTTTCTAAGCCCCAACAGGATTACTTCAATTATATCAATGTTCAAGAGAAAAAGACTGAAATAAATATGCCAAAATAGAAACCATGACTGTATTTAGGTTATGGGCAGTACTCCTCCCCTCCTGTTCCTACTCTTTCTTTTCAGTGTCCTATAGTGGCCATATATTATTTTTAAAATAAGAAGAATGTGTGGGGGCTGGGGATTTAGCTCAGCGGCACAGTGCCTGCCTCGCAAGTGTGAGGTCGTGAGTTTGATTCCCAGTACCAGAAAAAAAAAAAGAAAAAAAAAAAAAAAGAAGAATGTGTGTTACTGTTATCAAAATGCTGGGTCATATCCCACGGTGATGAAAAATGAAAACTTGGATGAAGGAGCTAGGGTACAAACAAATTT
>NW_004955419.1:3911192-3912806 GCF_000276665.1 Chinchilla lanigera | reverse complement strand
AAGAAAAGACAAGAAAGAAAAGACAAGAAAGGAAGAAAGCTCCTTTTAGCCAGGAGGGGGTCTTGAGTAGGATACCCAGGAAGGCTCTTTGTCTGGGAGTTTTTAAGGGGTCTAGAAGGGCACTCAGGGGAATGTGTAAGTGATACAATCCTTGCTTTATAGGAGACTATGTACATCTTAGGGCCCAATCCACACAGTGCCCATGTAGGGTCCCAGTGGCCAGTGGCCTGCTCACACTCCAAGGAGGCCTCAGGCACCTGGCAGATGTTGCTGTGAGATCCCTGGAGGGTTGTGATCAGCAGATTCCTTTCTAGGTTGCTGTCCTTACTGTCAAATGGGATTCCTAACTCTTGTCTCACTCAGTCCTGTCACACTACTAAAAACTATCCATGAAGAAATAAATATCCACAAACCAGAAAAACTGTCTGCTAGAGTTTCATGAATGTCCATGTGTCTTAGTGGTCTGTCTGGCCTTCTGTGACAGAACACTGAAGATTGTATAGCCTGAACAGCAGACATTTCTTTCTCACCGTTCAGAGATGGGTGCAAGATCAAGACACCCACAGCTTCACAGCCAGGTGACAGCCACTCCTGGTCCATAGAGGCAGCATCTTGTGTCTTCCTATATGGTGGAAGGGATGAGGGGCTCTCCATGCCCTCTTTCTTTTTTTTTCCAGTACTGGGAATCAAACTCAAGACCTCATGCTTGCCAGGCAGGTGCTGTGCTGCTGAGCTAAATCCCCAGCCCTCCATGCCCTCTCTTATAAGGCACTAATCTCATCTATGAGGGCTCTATGCTCATGACCTAGCCATCTACCAAAAGTCCTACTTCCTTTCTTTTTTCTTTTTCTTTCCCAAATTTTAATTTGTATTCATATATGTTTGCAGTACATAATTACATTCCCTGTGGGGAGTCGATCCATGTACATCACACAATACATTTAATTCTTGCTAAATCCCCTTCCCTTCCCCTCTGCCCCCTCCCCATTTCTTGGTTCCTTTTCCTTTTGTGAAAGATCTCTCTGTTCCTTATTATCTATCTTTTATTTTCTTCTCGAATTATTTATGCTTTGGGTTTCTCATATAAGAGGAACTGTGATGTTTAAGCTTGTGTGTCTGATTTATTTTGCTTAAAGATATGGTTGCATGGTGCATACATTTTTGTATAAATGACTTAAAGTTATCCTTCTTTATAGCAAGCAGAACTCTATTTTGTGTAAACACCGCATTTCCTTTATCCATTGATCTGTTGATGGACATACAGGCCACTTCCAAGATTTAGCTATTATGAGTTGCACTGGTATAAACATGGCTATGCATGGATCACTGTAATACAATGTCTTTATGTCCCCATCTCTTTTTTAATTTTTATTTTGAGACAGGGTCTCCCTAAATTGCTAAGCTTCCCAGGTTGGGCTCAAACTTCCTATCCTCCTGCCTCAGCCTGCCAGAGTGATGGGATTACAGGTGTGCACCACACACCCAGCTTTCACTTCCTTATACCATCACATTTGGGATTAAGATTTTATTTTATTTTTTTTTATTTTAAAGATAAAAGGAGGGAAACATTAACAGACATACAACATTTTACAACATATCACAAGCACAATACAG
>NW_004955419.1:3908377-3909737 GCF_000276665.1 Chinchilla lanigera | reverse complement strand
GGATTGCTTTTGCTATTCTGGGTCTCTTCTGGTTCCAGATGAATTTAAGGCATATTTTCTCAAGATCTTTGAGGTATGTTGATGGTAGTTGAATGGGAATTGCATTGAATCTGTACAGCAGCTTTGGGAGTATGGCCATTTCACAATGTTGGTTCTTCCTATCCATGAGCAAGGAATGTTTTTCCATTTACTGAAATCTTCTTCGATCTCTGGGATTAAGATTTTAATATATGAATTTCAGGCAAACACATTCAGTCTACAGTGCCATGTGATTCTTGCTCACTTGCCTTTTGCAAGTGAGCATTTTGTTTGATTGCATTTTGTTCTGATTTCCCGTCCCTGAGACCTTGCCCTGCTTTTGGGTCCAATACTCAAAGACGTGCTTTTGTTGTCAACCTTGGGGTTTGTGGGATGATTTAATGCTCACCATGGCTTCTCTGAAGCTGACTCCTGCAGTTACCTGGACTCTGGTATTTCCTACTGATAGCACATTTCTTTCAGAAGTATTTACTTCCCAAACAGATCTCTCTCATCTCTTAAAGGACTCTGAATTCTGTTTGTCTAAAAGGTTCATCTCTTGCGGGCTGGGGATATAGCTCAGTGGCATAAGTGCCTGCCTGGCACGCGCAAGGTCGTGAGTTCTATCCCAGGTACCGCAAATAAATAAATAAATAAAATAAAATAAAATAAAAGGTTCATCTCCGGAAAATGAGAAATTTGGTCTGTGTGAATAATGGTGGTGGGGCAGAAAAACAGCAGAATCCAAGGTCCTGTAAGGGAAATGCAGAGCGATTTTCAGCACCAAGGAGAGCTCTCAGGGAGCCGCACACCGGGGTGATCTTCTGATAACAGAAATCTTTGGTCCTGGGATGCTCACAAGCACCCCAATGGGTCACATCCACAGGGAAGAACTGTAGATCCTGGGGGTGTCAAATGATTTCATCTTTTATGCTAAGTATAATTGATTGGTAGTGGCTGCTCTATTGGGGAGAAACCTTGTAGAGGTTCAATAGGAAATTGTTCTAAGATTGATTAATGATGTCTGCCATGGGTAAAAAAATGAGTAATGGTGGGCTGTTTGCTATACATTTGCCAGTTCTTGTCTCGCCCTTAAGTACCTTAATTCTTGTCTTAGTCAGCTTTTCCACTGCTGGAAAAAAATGTCTGACATACACAATTTAAAGGGAGAAATGAGCAGGGTGTGGTGATCCATGCCTGTAGTCCCAGCACTCTGGGAGGCTGAGGCAGGAGAATCAGAGCCCAGCCTGGACCCCTAGGTCTAATTTCTACCATTTCTTGCTCTTTTTCAATCTTCTTCTTTTTGTTCTTCTTCTTCTCCTTCTCCTCCTCCTCCTCCTCC
>NW_004955419.1:3878460-3908277 GCF_000276665.1 Chinchilla lanigera | reverse complement strand
TTCTTCTTCTTCTTCTTTCCTCTCTCTCTCTCTTTCAGAACTTTGGACTCCATATCTTCCCTCTCTCCTTTTGCTCTTCTTCCCTCTGTTCTGCAGTTGTTATTTCTTGAAAATGACTTTTAGTGAATCTTGTTCTAATTTTTTAAATGACTCATTTACTTAGAAAATAGAATAAAACCTAAAAAGATTGATAATCCTGTCACCCAGGGACATCCGCTCTTACCATAACCTTATAATATTCTTTCAGTTTCTTTTCTTTGTGCCTTTTTTGATGAAATGAATCCAAATATTGAAGCAAGAGAAATATGAAATAAAATTGGAGTGTTCCTACCATATTCCCCCAACTTCAAATCCTTCTCAGAAAGAACTACTGTAATCTCTTCTTTATTTGAATTTAATTACTGGATGCTAGAGTTGGACCAAGAGCCTTTCCCATGCTAAGCACGTGCTCTACCACTGAGCTACACCTCCAGCACCACTGCTGTCTTTTGAGTGTATGTAATATGGATTTTAAGGTTTGTATGATGTTTATGTCAATTGGGAATTGTGTTCAGTCACTAGTAAGAGAGACTGAAAATCAGTAGTGGCATAAACAAAGTAGAAGTTTACTGATATGTAAAAGCATCCTTTCTCCTACCTCTTTTGTCTCTAACTCACTATTATTTGTCTATTTGTTTTCCTGAGAAACTATTTTGTAGATAATAATATGTAATAAAACGATAACCATTGATAATTTCCTACCATTTTGTCTGTAATTTGCTAAGTCCCCCCTATTATTATGTTATCCTTCTTTTATTCTTTAAAATAAAATAAAAAAAAGCATCCTTAGCCATTATGGGAGCTCCATGATTATCAGGGACCCAGAACTTTCTGATCCACCATTTTTAGTATTGGCTTCTAGTTCCTTATGATCCTTAGCAGTTGCTGGAGTTCCAGCCATCATGTCCTTATCCAAAACAGGAGGAAGGGTAAAAGATGGAGAAGCAAAAGGAGAGTACCTTGGTTATCTGTTTCTTTGAATTAGCCTTCCCAGAAAATTATCCTAGTAGCTTTTATTCACATAGTATTGGGTGGAACTTTAATATTTGTCCGCCCTTAACTACAAGGGAGGCTAGGGTCTGTGGTCTTTTAGCTAGCTATGTTTGACTTTGGGTACTAATGAAGAGAGAAAAAAAGATACTGGCCAAGTAACTAGTCCTTTTGGTCACAATATATAGTTTTTGTTCTAATATAAATATGATCTATTGTACTCATAGATTTGCAACTTGATGTTTTCATACTCAAATACATTTTGAATATTTTCCCAATGTCAGAAAATATAAATCTCTTTCAATATTTTAACTGATATCCAGCACTTCATGATTTATTTAACTATTCCTCCACTGATAAAAATTTAAGTGTATATAGTGTTTGCATTGTAGAATTTCAAAGAACAGGTTACTGGAAAAGAACTTGCTCAAGAGTATGAATATTTTAATTTTGGAGAGATAACACCAAATTGCCATCCAAGAGTACTTTATAAATTCACTGCTCTGCCAATCACATATGAAACAAACTGTTTTCTTTGTATTCTCTCCATCTCTGGATATCATTATTTTATAGTTTCTTCAAAATGGAGATAAAGTTGCCTATTCTTTTCATGCTAATTTCTATAGTTATTGGCAAGTTGAGGAAATCTCATTTTGTTTATCACCTATATTTCTTTTTGTTTTTAATGTACTGCTTGGATTTTCCATTTCTCTGTGGGTTTGTTTCTAATGGATTTGTAGCTCTTGATATATACTGAATACAGTATTTCTTTTATCTGTAGCATATGCTACAAAATCTCTCACATTCTATCAGTTTTCTTTTAATTTATTTTTCATAATGCCCAAATTTTATGTGTATTTTGCTATGTCTATCCTTTCAGTTAGTTATAGTTTGCTTTTGAGATAGAGTTCTGTTAAATTGCTAAATTGCCCCAGGCTAGGCTCAAACTTGCAATCCTCCTGCCTCAGACTCCCAGAGTTCTGGGATTACAAGCATGTGCCACCGCTTCAAACTTCCTTATAGGTAATTTTTTGTGTGGGCTTTCTTGCCATGAGCTTCTGAAAATATTCTATTCTACCTTTATTTATATCAGCAGTGTTGAACACTTTTTCTTCATGTAGGCCATACACATTTCTTAAGTTTATTTCTAAATACTTTATACTTCTTGATTTCGTTATTTATTTAGAGGCTTAAATGCTCACACTAGCTTAAACTCTTTACAAGCTGGTGAACTCTGAAAATTATTTACCCCACACTATAATCACACATGCCCAGACAGTATAAATATATGGCTAAACTAACATTAATACACATCACCACTTCATCAATTATCTAATAAAACAAATTATCAAATAGTATCCAAATATTAAGTTACACAGCTCAAAAGATGTTTAAAATATTAGAGGTTTGCTCAATTCATTATAGAAACCGATTTCTTCTTTCTTCTTTTCTTCTTCTTCTTCTTCTTCTTCTCCTTCTCCTTCTCCTTCTACTTCTACTTCTTCTTCTTGCAAGAGGTTGGGAAGAGAACAAAACAACAAAAATAAGTTGTTAACAACTTCTGACCAGTGTGGAGAAAATCATAAGAATTTCAGAAACTTTATGATTAAGGGTTCTTAGCTACAGTAACAAAGCATCTCTACCTTTTAAACATATTTATTAAGCTGAAGAGCATATTCTCCATGTTCTGCAGAAGACAAAGGCAGCATCTGATGAATAACACTCCCTGTTCTCTTTTCAGGACCTCCCTGTTAAACGTCAAGCATAAAATTAACTCTAAGGCTTTTCTGGTCTGGAGACACATAGACACACTTGCTCAACAACATAGACTTTCAAAATGGAGGTGTCCCATAACAGCACAAAATAAGACTTAGAGAAAGACATCAAATAACCACAAGACCCGGTAATAATTAAAAAGAAAGACCAGTGGTTAAGCAAACCAGATATACACTGGTAGAAGCGCAGAAAACGTAAGCATAAAGGGAGCAGGCAAGAGCCGTATAAGGCCCGACTATATTAAAATGCCTGAAGGAATAAACCACCTAACGTCTAGAGTGTTCTCAGGTCCTGGAATTTTGGTTCTATATGATACTAAAAATATGAGTATTGTGCTGGGTATTTTGGCACCTACTCTTTCTATATTTCTTACATATCACTCCAATTCTGGCGTGGGAATAGACTTAAAGACGGCTCACCACTGCATGATTTCAAGAAAGGATAATTGGTACAAATGATAAGCACATTTGCCATGGTTTGTGTCTGGATGGTTTGTGTCATGCAGTCATGGGGTGGGCTTCTAGAGTTTATGATTGATTCATGGTCCAATGCTGGGACTATGGGTGTGACTGCTATACCTACCCTGGGGTGGGTAGCCTGCATACACTACAAGGAGGGAAAAGAGGCTGCTTGCCACCACTCCTGCCTTTTGTTCTTGTTGTTTTTCTGTCTTCCACCAGCCTGAACTGTTGCCCTCTGCCATGTGCCACCCTGCCTTGGAGCCAGTCGGGTATGGACTGAAACCTCCACAAACTGTGAGCTAAATAGATCTTTCCTTCCTTAATTTTGGGTGTCAGGTATTTTGTCTGAGCAACAAGAGAAAAGTAACCAAGACAACATTTTAATTACTGCACAGGAAGAATCTTTTGTTCATCGCCCAAATACGTCACTCAGAAAGCAAACACGGAAGCGGGAACCCTGCGGCTTGGCAACCTGGTAAAGCTGCCTGTCCATGCTCCTGTGGAAGCGTCACTGGCCTGAGACACCAAGCCAAGGTGGGGCTAACATGAACAGCACAGAAGGTCCAGCCCAAGCTCCACTTCCGGAGCCCATTTTATGCACACAGCAGTTGTTCCTGGGACCATTGGAGGCTTTGGAGTGCAGACGTGTTTCCAGACAATATTTCTCCAGGTACAAAAGTTGCTTGTTGCTGCAAGCTCCAAGCCGCTTTGTCCTACGAGGTGCACAGTGTCTCCATATTTCATTCCACCTCCCTCAGGCAGCGAACACTGGAATCCTCCAAGGCCTGCGACGCAGTGGACAACAATACAGCAACCAGGTTCTTCACGAAACTTCCTTCCCACAAGATTTAACCAGTCATCGACAGTCAGCGTCCAGCGCGGCTTCACATGCTCTTCCTATTGCGGTAACTCCCTACTTCTGACCCTCTCTGTACCTTTGTTTGAGTCGTATTGGTTGGGTTGTGTATAATGAGGAATCGCATGTTCTTGTATGTGACTTTCACCGGAGCTAGGTGGTTCATTTGAGCCATGTTACTGTTTGTTTGTCTGTTTGTTTGGTACCAGGAATCGAACTCAGGACTTTGTGCTTGGAGGACAGGCACTATGCCATAGAGCTATATCCCCTGCTCCCATGTGACTTTAGATAAAAAGCTCAAGAGGATCAGGAAAGGATTTTTTAAAAATTAATTTTATCGGTACACTTTTGATATGTGTAATGATCACATTCATCACAGGGAATGTGTACCTGTACATGATATATCTTGATTCTTTTTTCCCCATTCCCCTCCCTTCCCTTTAACTCTTCTTCCCCTTCTAATTTACAAGAGCTTTGTAAATAGGCTTTTTGCCCTTTTCCCTTTCTTCTCTTTCCCCTCCCTCTTCCCTCGTTCCCCTTCCCATTTGGACACTTTCTTCCTAGCTCCCAATATCCATCCTCCATTTTGGTCCTTATTTACCCTTTCACATTCTCCCACATGAGAAACAATACCATATTTCAACATGTGTGTCCAATTTATTTCACTTAAAAGTGTGGTCTCAGGGTGCATCCATTTACCTAGAAATGTCTCAAGCTTATCCTTCTTATGGCAGAGTAGTACTCCACTGTGTATAAAAACCACATTTTAAAAATCCATTCATCTGTTGATGGGCATCTGGGCTGTTTCCAAGACTTACCTATTACAAATTGTGCTGCTATAAATATGGGCGTGTATATATCACTGTGATCTGATGCTTTTAACTCTTTCGGGAAGATACCGAAAAAGGGGAATACTTGGATCAAATGGAACCTCCAGTTTTAATTTTTTGAGGAATCTCCATACTGATTTTCCTCTTGGTCGTACCAATTTACACTCCCGCTAACAGTGGAGAAGCGTTCCTTTTCCCCCACTGTCTTGCCAGCATTTGTTATTGGTTGATTTCTTGAAAACAGCCTTTCTTTCTGGGGTGAGATGGGATCTTAGTGTTGCTTTAATTTGCATTTATCAAATCACCAGTGATATTGAGCATTTTTTTCATATATTTATTTACTGTTTGTACTTCTCCATTGGAGAAGTGTCTATTCATTTCAGATGCCCATTTTTGGATTGGGTCTTTAAATTTGGGGGGTCTGATTGTTTTTAGTTCTTTATGCATTCTAGATAGTAGTCCTTTGTCTGAGGAATAGCTGATAAACATTTTTTCCCATTCTGTGGGTTGTCTCTGCACTCCGTTTGTGGTTTGTCTTGCTGTGCAAAACCTTCTTAATATGAGGTAATCCTAGTTGTTGGTTCTTTGTAATATTTCTTATGTCATCAGGGTTTTGTTCATAAAGTCTTTGTCTGCTTCTATGTCTTCAAGAGTTTTACATGTTCTATCTTTCAACAGATCATTATATATATATATATATATATATAATTTGGGGGGGTACTAGGAATTGAACTCATGACCTCATGCTTGCCAGGCAGATGCTGCACCACTGAGCTAAATCCCTGGCTATTTTAATATTTAGGTCTTTGACCCATTTTGATTTTAGTTTAGTGCATGGTAAGAGATATGGGTCTAAGATTAATTGTTGGCATGTGGAAAGTCAGTCTTCCCAGTATCATTTATTAAAGGGGCTATCTTTCTTCCAGTGAAGATATTTGGCCCTTTTGTCAAAGATAGGGTAGATTAATGTATTTAGAGTTGTTTCTGCATCTTCTATTCTGTTCCATGTATCCTCAGATATGTTTTTTTGTTGATGTTGCTATTGTTGTTTGGGCATTTTTTTGCCAGTACCATGCTATTTTTATCACAGTAGCTTTAGAGTATAATTTAAGTCCAGGATTGTGATGCCTCCTGTCTTGCCTTTGTTACCCAGAATTGCTTTCACTATTCTAGGTCTCTTCTGATTCCCATTGAATTTTGGGATTGTTTCCTCTAGTTCTGTGAAGTATGCTGTTGGTAGTTTAATTAGGATTGCATTAAATCTGTACAACAGTTTTAGAAGTATGGCCATTTTCACCATATTGGTTCTGCCTATGAAAGAATTTTAAAAATTGAATAGAAATGATGCAAGAAGCTGAAGTCTGCTTCACTATACTCCCCGTGAATGTCTCAGTATGTTGAGTGATGCTGGGAGACCGGGAAAGGAAATGAACCTCCTCAGAAGAAGCAGCAAGCCTTCTGTCAGTCATACTGAGGCAATAGAAAGAATATGCACTCCTCAGAAGGCAGCAAGCCTTCTGTCAGTCATACTGAGGCAATAGAAAGAACATGCACTAAGGTTCACCCCATCTGGGTCAGAACTCTGGAAAAATGCTCTCCAGATTTCATTCCCCACTTCTGTGTCCATGCTAGCCACTCTTATGGGGGCTTCTTGGTGCAGTGGTAATGAATTTCTGCAGTTCACCTGTTTACAGAGAAATCTTTTTGTGACCTGCAGTAACCTACACTCCATTTAGAAACTCCATGAATGTATGACGAAGAACATCACAGAAATGTATGTGTTTAATCACTGAAGATTATGGCCTAATCACACAGCAAGTCCCAAGGTGGCACTTTTGTTTCCTTGTTTGCTTTTGTTTCATTTTGTTTTTTGAGACAGGGTCTAGCCATGTCATTCAGCCTGGACTTGAACTACTATGTAGCCTGTGTGGGCCTTGAACTTATAGTGATCCTCCTGCCTCAGCCTCCCGGGTATTGGCATTACAGGTGTGCTGAATTCCACCTGGCTAACTTGTTTACACAACTGTGAGTGAGATTTTCCACATTTTATAATTGGTTAGTACTGATGGTGAGGAAGACTATTACCTTTTGTATGTCAGTGTCTGGTATCCAGCCTCCTTACTGAATTCTCTTATTTGCTTAGAGCAGTTTTTCATCATTTTCCTCTTGGATTTTCTATTCTTCTTGTCTTCACAGTGACAGTTGGTCTTTTTCAATATTAATACCAACTCCCAATCTGTCTTCTGTTTTATATTCTTCAAAGTAAGTTTGGGGCATCAGCATACTTCAGCACTTCAGCCTGTATAAGCTTAACTTGTGTTCAGTACTTGTTCAGAGTTTCTTCATTAAAAAAAAAAACATACAATGAAGTGTACAATCTTAAGTGCATCATCCCATAAACTTTGATCAGTGCCCATACTGAGGATGTGAAACCCCCTACAAGAGATACAGCATTACCGCCGCCCAGAAAGTTCTCTTGTTCCCCTTATCAGTGAATCTTGTTTCCAGTTCCCTTTTGATAACAGCCAAATCTATGGTTACAACTCTCTCCACCACAGATCGGCCTTCCTCCAGAATTTTATCCAGACAGAATCACAGGATGTACTGTGCTGCACAATGGTTTTGCTTATTTGTGGTGCTGGACTGGGACCAAGGACTTCACAAAAGCTCAGCGAGTCTGCCGCCACTGAGCTACATCTCCAGCCATCATCATTACCATTGCATCATCATCATCATCATCATTACATCATCATCATCATCTTCTTCTTCACTATCATCATCACTGAAACAAGTTCTAAATTGCCCGGGCTGAGTCTGAACTTGAGATCTTCCTGCTTCAGGCTACCAAGTCGCTGAGAATACACGTGTGCACCACTGCACCTGGCTTGTATTAATTGCCTTTTGCACTCAAATTAATGATTTTTTAGAATAACATGTATTCATGCTGTTGTCTCTGTAGTCTGTTCCTATTATTACTAATTAATACTTTATTGTATGAATATATTATAATGTATTCTCTCACTGATGAACATTTGAGCAATTTTAAGTTTTGAGCCAATAAGAACGTATTTTCTAAGAAAATTGTTGTACATTTATTTGGGGGGATTTTCTTTTTTTTTTTTTTTACTTTTTTATTTGTTTATTTATTTTTGATCTTTTTGAGACAAGGTTTCATTATGCAGTTCAGGCTGGCCTCAAACTCACTTTGTAGCCCAGGCTAGGCCACAAACTCACAGTGATCTTCCTGCCTCAGCCTCCCCAGTGCTGGGATTACAGGCCTACGCTACCACACCCAACTCAAATTCTTTACAGTAGTTTACAAAGGCATTCCAATCTGAGCCTTACCTAGCTCTCGTGTCATCTCTTGTTCCTCCCTCCACCCAACTCAACAGAGCCAAGGAAAACCCACAGTTTCCCTGCTGGGATGTCCTCCAAATTACCCCAACCTAGGTCCCTCTTGCTCCACCAGTCTTTCGGTTCCACTTTTCTCCTCTCCACCCCACCACACACTCTCTAACCCACCACCAAGCTCGGGGACTGCCTTAGCTACTTTCTTGCTGCTGAGACACTATGCCCAGCACCTGCAATGTAAAGCAGGAAAGGTTTACTTTAGCTCAGAGTCTGTAGAGGTTTCAGGCTGGCTCCAAAGCAGGGCGGCATGGCAGAGGGGACTGGCAGAGGAGAAAGAGCTCATGGCATGGCAGCAGGAAGCAGAGAGCCTGGGGATTTTCATCTTTATTTCTCTTGAATAAATACCCAGGAGTGAAACTGCAAAGTCATAAGGCAGATGGATATTAAGTTTTATAAGAAACATCTAGAACTTTTTTCAAAGTTATTATTTTAAAGCTTCATCTTTTAGAGCAGTTTGAGGTTCACAGAAAAATTGACAGGAAGGTATAGCGATTTCTCCCATACCTCCACTCCACACATGCATAGCCTCCCTCCCATAAACGTCCTGTGTTCGAGTGATGCATTTTTTTTACAATGGATGAGTCTGTATTAACTCCTTATGATCGCCCAGAGTCCACAGTGTGCCGTAGGGCTCACTCGTTCATGGTGTTGTATATCCCACGGGTTCAGACAAATGCTTGATGACAGATACCCACTATCACAGCATCATCCACAGTATCTTCACTGGCCTAAAAATCCTCTGTGCTCCACCATTCAACTCTCCACCCTCCAGTCCCTGAAAACCACTAATCTTCTTACCATGTCTGTAGTTCCAAAATGATTTTGACATTCGCTGTCAAGCACATAGGAGAATTTCAGGTGTCCTGCATGTCTTTCTGTAGAAGTTTTATAGTTCTAACTTTTACATTTAGGCTTGTTATCTATGTCAAATTAATTCTTATTTATGATATGAAGTAGGGGTCAGAGTTCAGTTCTCCTTATGCGTAGCTAGTTGTCCCAGTTTGATGTACTGAAAACACTTACCTTTCCCCCATTGGATTCCTTTGATCTCCTTGTTTACAATTAAATGAGTGAGCTCTCTATTTTCTTCCGCTGATAAACTGCTAAATCTCAGCAGAGGACCACACAATCTTGATGATGTAAGGTCAGGTAGGAAAACTCTTAACATAGTCACTATTCTCATTGCTAGGACAGGATACTTGACACCCACAATTTAAAGTGGGAGGGTTTACTTTAGTTCACGGTTTCAGAAGTTTCAGTCCATGGTCAGCTGGTTCCAAGGCAGAAACAACATGGTAGAAGGGTGTGGTAAAAGGAAGCTGCTACATTCATGGTGGCCAGGAAGCAGAGCACAGGGGAAGAATAAAGAGAAAATGAAGAAGAAGGGGCCAGGGAACAGATATAGTTCCCAAGGTCATGCCCCCGTGAACCAATTCCTCCAACTAGGCGCCACCTCTAATAGCCCATCCAGCTATCACCTCTCCATGAGTTTCTTAATAAAGCCAAATTGACAATCAAGATCAACCAACAAAAATCCACCTCTTGTCAATTTAACACCTAATCATATCTCCTTAAACCATACTTAATCTCCAAGTAGCTACAGTAATTAGGCCATAATTCAGCTATCATGACGTAACTACCCTGCACACAACCTAAAACACACTAATTCCTCCCCACAAAGTCTCAACAATACCAGCATTGCTCTAAAAAGCATTATCTGTGAAACCCTATACAATTCAAAAAGCAAATTCCATGCTCCCCAGATACAATGGCACAAACATTGCCATTCCAGAAGTGAGGAACAGGAGGATAGAAAAGAACAGGACCAAAGTGAGATGGAAACCCAGCACAACAAACATCAAATTCTGTAACTCCAAATCCAACAGCCAGGAGTGAAATGGGAGTTCCAGGCGGTTTGGGTGGCCCCACCCATGGCTTTGCTGGCTGTAGCCCACATGACCTCTCTCTTGGGCTTTCTCCACTCACTGTCTGTGGCTTTCCTAGACAGACATTCCAGGCTCTTGGCATCTCCAGCTTCCTGGGGTCTCCACTGCATCTTTGGCTTCATTTATACAACTTCAGGCATCCCCTCCCAGGCAGGGACTCCTATGTCACACTTTGCCTGGCCTCTAGGGCCATCCTTTGAGATCTGGGTGGAAGCTTCCCTGACCCTGTGTCTCCTGTACGCTGCACGCCTGTCAGACCAGCATCACATGGCTATCAAGGTCTGCTGCCAGCTCAGGCAGTAGCCAGGCCTCAGGACCACAGCTCTAACCTTGAGTGCCTGGGCAACTGAGCAGGAGAAATGAATCACAGCCCACCAACTCCACAGGTGACTCTTTTCCAGCAGGGGCCCCAGGACTCTCTTCTCAAAGGAGAAATTTATACTCTGCGTTCTGTGCCCTGCAGTAGAATCTGCAGTAGGTCTTGCTGATTCCTGAGATGCTCTCAAGGCATTCCACTTCTCATCCCAGTTCAAAGCATTTTCTTTCTTTTCAATGATGCTATTCTCTTCCACAACCACACCTTCTTAGGTCCCAGGTTTATACCTCGTTCCTTTGGGGGCCAACTATTAAGGTTTTTGTTTATTAGTACACATTTGTAGTACATAAAGATCACATTCATCAGGTGGGATTTGTATGTGTACATAACATATTTAATTGTTTTCTTGTGCCCTTCCCATTTGCAAAAGCTCTGTTTCCATTTTCCCCTTTAAATCCCTTTTCCCTTCCTTCTCTTCCCCTCCTCCATTTACTGTTTCCCTTCCCATTTGCTTTTTTTTTTTTGGAACTGGGAATCCAACTCAGGACCTTGTGCTTGCCAGGCAGGTGCTTTTGCCACTGAGCTATATCCCCATCCCTCACCTTCCCACTTGAACAAGTTCTTCCTGCTTTCTAATATCTAGGCTCCATTTTGCTCCTTATTTGTACTGTAATTTGTGTTTCTCACACAAAAGAAACAATGTGATGTTTAAACCTTATGTCTCATTCCTTTCACTTGAGATTATGGTCTCAAGGTGCATCCACTTACCTAGAAATGCCTCAAGTTTATCCTTCTTTAAGGCAGAGTAGTACCCATTGTATATAAATTTCCTTTATGCAGTCATCTGTTGATGGGCCAAATTTTAAGTTTAAAAAAGTTTGCTCTGCTCTGCTCTTTGCCCTTGATTTTCACTATAAGTCTGGATAAAAGCAGCTAGCAGTACCCTCCTCCTCCCCCTCATACTCCTTCTCTTCTTCTTCCTCTTCCTCCTTCTTCTTCACTTGGGTCTTGCTACGTTGCCCAGGTTGGTCTCGATTTCCTGGACTCAACCAAACCTGCTCAACCTCTCAAGTACCTAGGACTAGAGATGCATCCACGTGGCCCAGACTTTATGTTTCATTTACTTTACTTATTTTTACTCTATTTCTTAGTAAACTTTAGCAGTTGGTATTGTTGAAGGATTTTGACCATTTCATCTGAGTGGCTGAAATAGTGGTGCTGGAGTTCAGATTCTCTTATTATGCTTTTAAAGTGTTTAGCACCTGAAGTCTTATCTTTGATTCCTGATGCTTATAATCTGTGCATTGCTCCCCCCACCCCTGCCTCACCGCTTTTTTTCTTGGCCAGCTTGGCTAGAGATTGATGAATGCTAAGAATAACCTTTTTAAAACACTGCTTATAGTTTCATTTGATCATTTTTCTCAATCTCACTGATTTCTGTTCATACCTTTTTTTCATTTCTTTCCATCAGCATCTGTGTGATTTGCGCTTAATTTGACCCTCTTTTGCTAGCTTATTAAGTTAGGAGTTAAGATAATTCATTCGAAATGTTCTTCCCTTCTAAGTACTTGATACTATACATTTCCTCTCAGTGCTGCTTTTCCTGTATTCAACACACTATTTTCTGGTTTTTGTCTTGTTTTGTTTTGGTGCTGGGGACCGCACCCAGGTCCTTGAACATGCTAAGCACGTGCTCTACCGCTTAACAATCCCAGCAGCACCTCAATTAAAATACTTTAGCATTTCCCTCTTGGCTTCCTCTTTGATGCAAGTGTTACTTACAAATATATTATTTCATTGCAATCCATTTGGGGGTATTTTCCAGTTATATCTCTGTTATTCATCTTTTCTTTCATTTTCTGTATTTTATTTTCCCCAGCCTGTTACTGATCTTTAATTCAATTAGATGGGTTTGGCTTTGCCGAGCTTCTTCCTGAGCAAATGGGAGAGCTCAATCTCTGCAGCACTAAATAACTGAGACCCCTGGCTCTTCCCTTTGGTGTCTGAGCTTGGTTCTGAACCTCTTCACGGGGAAGACACCAGTGTTTGTGTAGCCCCTCTCTCCAATGGGACTGAGCACAGTGAAACCATGGCTTTCGCTCCATTTTCTAGAAACTTCTGACTCGGGCTCCCATACAGCCCCAGAATGAACAATCTAGTGACCTCTGGGAAACACTGCATGCAGCGGGAACCCCTTCATTTTCATCTCACGCTGTCACTGTGAGACCACCCAAATCCCTGCTGCTCTCTCTCCTCAGGAGAGCCCGTTAGCCTGAACCTAAAACCCAGAAATGCTCCCAGCAAGGAAAACAGCATCACCCCGCCGAGGCCGGGCTCGGCCTTCTCTGAATTTTAGTTCATCTTGTCCTCATTGCCATAGCTCTGGGTTGGTCTCAAAAACACGATTTTTTAATTATCTCTTTTTTTCATAGTTAATACAATGAGAAACTTGGCCTACTACATCCTATCCAGAAACAGAAATCTCCTTCCCATCCGTGCTCAACATGTCTTACTTGCATCTTTCTATATCCGTCTAGAGTTCGTCAGCAGCTATGCCCTCCATTTTCCCTTAATTAACACTCTCCCTCCCCACCCTCGCTCCTCCACACACCTGCACTGAAGTTCAAGTTCCTGCGTTGTCGCTGTTATCATTGTCCCTGGCTGACGTTCTTGTTTTATGGGGTAAGACTCCTACGAGATTATTATAGAGCTGGAAAACCCCTACCATCTTGTATTCCTACTGTACCTTTTCTATATTCAGATGCACAGATATTAACCGTCGTGTTACACCCGGCTGCAGTAGTGAGTACAGTAACCCGCTGGTCAAGTGTGTGAGCCGGGAGCACCAGGCTGCACTGCAAAGCCTGGTGTGGAGTAGGCTATGGCGTCCGCGTGTTTCAGTCACTCTCCCATGGCGGCATGACAAAGGCCCCCCGCGATGCGTGTCTCAGAGTGCTGCATACCCCTCTTGGTCAATGGCAGGATTGCACATTTTTGGGTAGCTGCTTCGAGTAATGTAAGTTTGTTTAGAGAGTTTGTCCAAAACACCCACATCTTCCTGTCATTCTTGAAGGTCAGTTGGGTTAGGAGTAAGATCTCAGGATCAAAATAATTTTCTACAGAAACACAAAGCTCATGTTCCATTGTGTCCCAGCGGTGCCGGAGAGAAGCAGTTTGCCAGCCTGATTCTTACTTCACTAAGAATCTTTTTCTCTGAAAGTTTGCTTCTGTGCCCGTGAGTGAATTTCTCCCTTTACACTGTTTATCTTATTTACTTTGCTCAGCACTTGCTTGATTGTCTCACCCTAAACATTCTCGCCTTTCTTTAGTTCTGGAAGATATTAGCCTATTGACTGATTACTTTCTCTTTTTTTCCACTTGCTCCTATGAAATGCCTATCAGGTACTAGATAAATATTATGTGTGTTCTAGTCTCTATGCTGCTGAGGGGTTTTTTCATTCTTTTTTTCTTGGTCATTTTGCACTACAATTTGAGAAAATCATTCCACTTTTTTTTTTTGAGACAGGGTCTCACTATGCAATTCATGCTGGCTTTGAGCTCACTTTGTAGCCCAGGCTGGCCTCGAATGATCCTCCTGCCTCAGCCTCCCCAGTGCTGGATTACAGGTGTGTGCCACCATGCCCAGGTCCATTCCACTTATTTTTAACTAATTCATTCATTCATTCAAAAATAGTTTTGAAATATTGCAATAATACCAAAAAACATAAGAATCAATAACAAACACACTAGTGCATATGACCCAGTTTTGTCAGATTTTAACTTTTCCTGTAGTTGCTTCCTATCTTTATTTTCTTTCTTTCTTTTTGGCTTTTTAAGACAGAATCTCACTATGCAGTTCAGGCTGGCCTTGAGCTCACTTTGTGGTCTCACACTGGCAATGATCCTCCTACCTCAGCCTCCTGAGCACTGGGATTACAGGCGTGCACCACATCTGGTACCTATTTTCTATATTTTTAAGACACAAAACATTTCCAGTAAAACTGAAGTCCTTATTTTCCCCATTTCCGATTCCATTCACCTCAGTCACCCTCCAGCAGGATCAACTGTGTTTGTATGTTTGTTTGTTTGTTTGTTGTCTTTTTGAGACAGAGTCTTGATATGCAGCTCAGGCTGGCCTTGAGCTCACTTTGTAGCCCAGGCTGGTCTCGAATCGCAATGATCCTCCTGCCTCAGCCTCCCGAGTGCTGGGATTACAGACATGCGCCACCATGCCCAGCTAGGATCAACTATGTTGAATCTGGGGTTTATGAACTCTAAATTACCTTTTCATTAAGATCTCATAGAAACTAGAATTCATACGTTTTATAACTGTCTAAAGTTGTGTAAACACCATCACAATCAAAATGTTAAGCAATTCTGTCACCCAGGGCAATTTCCTTGTGCCCCTTTATGGTTAATCTCTCATTCTTTCCCTGGCCCGGAACAATAATTGCTATCCACCACTATAGTTTTGTCTTTTCTAGTATTTTCTGTAAATGGAGTCATGCAGTGCATAGTCTTTGATTTTTTTATTTGTTTCATTTAGCATAAAGTTTTTTCAGTACTGGGATTGACCCCAGAGCCTTTGCACTACATTCCCAGCCTTTTTTCTATTTTTTATTTTGCAGTGGAGTCTCATTAAGTCACTAAATTACCCAGGCTGGGCTCAAACTTGTGATCCATACTTCATATGTATTTTAATGTAAATTTTATTGAAGTATAACCTATTATACTGAATGTATTGAAAAGGTATATAATATTGTTTTTAACTTTAATAAGTATTGTACAAATCTGTCACTCTACAATCATTTTTAGGCATTACATGCTTAAAATTTATCCCTGTGGTTACTAATAACTCTAGGTGACTCATTTTACCTGTTGTATAGTGTTATATAAAAATAGGATCAAAACATAATTTGTTTATCCATTGTTTATTGGATTATAGGTAGTTTCCAATATTTTGTTATCACTAAGACTTCTGCAGTGAATTCTCATGCATACTTTTTTATTTTTTATTTTTTGGCTTTTTGAGACAGGTTTTCGCTATGCAGTTCAGGCTGGTCTTAAACTCACTGGGTAGGCCAGGCTGGCCTCCAACTTTCAGTGATCCTCCTGCCTCAGCCTCCCCAGTGCTGTACCACCACATCCAGTCTGTCTCAAACGTACTTCTTTACACACGCATGAGTGTTCCCCTAAGCACACACCTGGACAATCCCCAGGCTGCACATCTGTAAGTTTATTTCCATTTCCTTTTCAGCTTCATTCAGTCCACTATTCAGCCAACCTACTCATTTCAAATTTGAACAATAATTTCAGTTTCTGAGATCACTTAGTGATGCATTTTAGTGGCAGCTCGTTCCCATCTGTGGATGCAGTAACTCCGCCAGAGTCCCTAGGGATAATAATTACATGACTTTAAAGATTTTTGTTTGCGTTGTCTTCTTAGGACGATCCCCAGGGGTCTCACGTCTGCTTGTTACATCTGATGCCTCTTTTCCATGGCGTCGACTTTGCTCAGATGCTGGGGTGTTCTTGGTTTTCTGCTCTCCCTTGCCGCAACGGTGCCCAGCTGACTGTCTCTGAAGGGTGCTTCAGACCCAGGGCTCATCCTGATAACCCCTGGGAAGGAGCCAGCTGGAAGGTGGCCTCTGTTTCCTACGGTGTCCTGCATACTCCAGGCTGCCCCTGACTCCTGTTCTGGACACTCCCACTGGCCTGGCCTGTGGGCAGACCCTTGCCGAGAGCTGCTCGGCCTCGAGCCCTGCATGGTGGGGATGGGGCAGGGGTGGCCAGCGGCCCGACAGTGTTGCTACAGATGCTCCAGGTCGTACGATGGCCAGGCCCCCTGCTGGCCTGGATGCCTCCCCATTGTCTCCACAGCTGTACTGTGAGCAGGGAATCTCTCCTCCTGTGCTTTGGGCTGTGGACTCCTTAGTTAAGCCAACCAAGCCTTTCTACTTTCCATCTTTCTGGAATTTCTCAGAGATTCTGGTCTCCTAAGGACTTTCTTGTTTCCTACAACTATTATGGATGGCATACATGTACGAGGGCATATGTTCTTTCCTGTTATAAGAGACTTAGAGACAAGAGTGTGTACCCAGGTTTTTATCCAATCTTTTGTATTTATCTTCTCTTTCAAAATTATTCAAAAAAATTTTTTTTGAGATGGGGTCTTGAACTCCTGGACTCAAGAGATACCCCTGTCTCAGCCTCCTTCATGGCTGGAACTACAGGTGCGTGCTCTCATGCTTGGCTGTGCTTATCTTCTTTAAGCTCTGTCATCTTTCTGTCTTCCTTGGACCTGTTTGACCTTGGCTCTCCATGTCCCTCAGATCCCCTCTGTCACGTTTGTGTCTCTCTCTGAGTCTCTGTCCCTGACTGTGGCTCTGTTCCTTTGTCTCCATGGCCCTACCCCCGTTCTGGGTATCCCTGTTCACGTCTCTATTCTGGTGCTCCCAGCCTCATCACTCCCCTAATCCCAGTGGCTGCTCCCCTCCGGTGCCAGGCTCTGTCCCCCCTGGCTGGCTGGCTCTGGAGCAGTTTGTGGGTGGGGGAGCCCCAGATTGCTACAGCGTGGAGCAAGGATTTCCAACACATGCTCCCCCTGGCAGCCTGCCACCGTAACGCACCGCCTGCCAACATCACACTTCGACTTAAAGAGGGAAAACTGCCAGACCAATGTTTTAGTTACAGCCCCGTGTCAGGGTTGCACGGGGAATCGCGCAGCAGCCCCTGCCAGGAGCCGGGGTGCGAGGCATTAGGCATGGGGATGCTGGGCAGCGCTGGGGGTCCAGGGCGCCACCCTCCCTGGCCTCTCTGGTTCTGGGTACCGGGACACCAGCTTGGAGTCCACTCTGGGCTATGGGCTCTCCCCGGGATGGGGCCCTTTCCTTGCCAGACCGCTCCTGGGCTGGTAGGTCACCCGTGGTCCTGCTTCCTCTTGTCACTGTCTCTCCCTGCCCCACGCCACCCGTACTGTGGCTGTCCCCTCTGTCTGCAGACGGGGCCACCGTGGGCTGAGCTCAGGGGATGGTCAGGCACGGGGGGAAATCAGCGGAATCGATTTGGTGTTACCAGGAAAGAGACAGGAAGTGACTGGGAGCAGCATAGAAGAGAAGGGCTTAGCCCTCTCCCTGGAAAAGCACCCCACTGTTTCCAGACTCCACCCTGTCTTTGGAGCTGGGCCATCCTTGCTGGAGTGGACGCACCCACCCAGTGAAGCACTTGTCTTAGCAAACACAGGGCCCCTGTTGACGTGAGCATAGACGCGCCCATCCCTACGCTTGCCAACCACTCTCTCCAGCCAGCGTGTACTGCAGATCTCCCACGATGTTCACGCCCATTCCTGCCCTGTGGACACTCCCCGCTCAATCTCTGCTCAGCATTGAAGCATCCGCCCCGGAGCTCTGTTTCTGTCACCTCAGCAGTACCCTCTTGCTGCACCTCAGATGCCCCTGCTTCGCGGCAGCCTTCCTATTCTTCCAGAGCAAAGGAGACACAAGTTCATCTCTGCGGTGTACAAACACGTGACACTGTCCATGCCCTGCTGCCGATTCCTCCGAGCATGGACATGTCCATCACAGACCCCAGCAGCGCCTGCTTTTAGGATCAGAGGCTCCTACAGCAGCAAGTGTAACAGCATGAGTGTGTTAAGCAGAGAGGCACCTGTCCTAATGAGCATAGAAACCGCCATCCTTGAGGGTACAAAGGCTTGAGGCCCCACCAGTGCAGCAGCGCCCATCAGTTCAGAAGCCGCTACCAGCGCAAGTGTAGAAGCTCCCAGCTCTGCCAACACCGAGGCTCCCCGCTGCCACCGGCACCCAGAAGGCCCCTTGCGACACCTGGCCGACCCGGAAGGCGCAGGTATCAATGAGGGAGGAGGGCGGCAGGGAGGGGTGGGGTGGGAGGAGCCACCCGATCAAACCACCCGCCTGGCGGACGAGCGGCTGCCAATATAAACAGATAAGCACTAATAATCACTCTTTCTTAAAAGCCCCGCTTGTGTGTCCTATTTTCCTGAGGACACCACCTGCACAGCTGCTCCTAATCAAGGACCATTTAATTCCTTCCCAGATCATTGTCTGCACTAATTGTCTTAAACAAACCGAAGTTCATTTCACCTTATTCCCCAAGGGCCTGGAGGGCTTCTAATTACCTGTAGGTGGTTCCACACACAGTCCCGCTTCATTAAAGATCACAATATGTTCCTCTAATAGGTTTCCCATTAAAATCCAATGGGTTCCCATCAAAATGAGTTATGTCCTCGGAAAAAAAATCCACTAAAATATATTTTAATTAAAGTGAATTAAATATTGCGTGTGTGTGTTTCTGCCAACAGGTCGCACTTGAGGCCGATGCCAGCAGAAAATGGAGCGGGGAGGTGACAAATTGCAGGAGGGGCTCAGTTGTGGGGTGAAGAGCTTTGGAATCAGACAGTGGTCCTGCCACCCCTGACAGGGTGACTTTGGGCAAACCACCCCTCTCCTTGAGCTTTAACTTCCCCACTTCCAAATGGTGATTATAATCTGATTATAATCCCTATCTTGCAAGTTATTTTTGCTAAGATTAGAATGTATATGTCACATATAGAGACATCTTCACCCAAGAGATGTCACAGCTGCCGTATAATAGTACAAATAAATATTGTATTAGTCAGCTGTGCTGTGTGACAAACAACCCCCTCCAATTCAATGCCTCCCAACAAGAAAACTCTTCTCACAAGGACTATAAATTAGCTATGTCCAACATGTCTTGTCCTCAAACCCAGGATGATGTCACAGCCTCACTCTAGGACCTGTCATTCTCACAGCAGTGAGCAGAAGTGCAAGACAACATGCTGAAACATGTAACTGTGCCCAAAGCTTGTGCCTGGCGTGTGGAGATCAGCACTCACTTTCCAGCCCATATTGCTACCACACCATGATTCCAGGAGCTATACTCCTACCTAGCAGGAGGCAGGGCAAAGGTGGGGATGAATAATCCTCTTACAGGGAAGAGAATGAGTAATGGTCAACAATCAAACCACACACCCCAATCTTATCATTAAGTATTATGGCGGTGTTTTCCAAGTCTGCCTGATGATAAGGACTTTAGGTGGAAAATTAAAATATGGAGACTGAGTCCAACTTCGGAGCTGCTGAGTCAGAGGAAGGTCTTGAAAAGCTGTTTTTAAAACAGCTCTCTCAGACTGTATTTATCACTGGAACATTCGAGAACCGCCATTCCATCAAACAGTACATATGAATTGTGATGGAAAAATACAATAAATGTTTAAGTTAAAATTTTTTCTTATGGTAAAAGAGACATTGCCATTAATCCTCTTCAAAATACGTTACCCCTTCATTTCAGATACATTTATCCCGTCATTCTTGCCACTTTCTGAAGCATTTCCAGAAGTCCTCTTTCATGAGTGTCTTTAGTTGTGCTGTCACGGCTGCCCTGATGTCCTGAATTGATTCCAAATGTTTACCTTTCATGGTCATTTTTACTTTGGATAAGAGCCAGAGGTCACATAATGCCAAATCTGGTCAACAAGGTGGGTGAAGATGCACTGTAGTATTTTTTTTTTAGGAGCCTGCCTTTCTGTTGGGCAGTTGATAGCAACATTCACTGTACTTTTTTTTTTAACACATCTTGTAAGAGTCTTCTGGAACTGCTTTAAAAAGTGGCAAGAAACCAGACGTGGTGGCACACGCCTGTAATCCCTGTACTCAGGAGGCTGAGGCAGGAGGATTGCTGCAAGTTCAAGGCCAGCCTGGGCTACATAACGAGTTCAAGGCCAGCCCCTGAGCTACATAGCAAGACCCTGTCTCAAAAACACACACACAAAAAAAAGTGGCAAGAGTGATGAGATAAGTGTATTCAAAACAAGGAGAGTACTGTATTTTGAGAGAGATTAATGGCAATGTGTCCTTTACTGTAATACATTTTTAAAAATCAAAATGCTCACTGTATTTTTTTGTGTGTGTGTGTGGTACCAGGGATTGAACTCACAACCTCAGGCTTGCCAGGCAGGCACTTATGCCACTGAGCTATATCCCCAGCTCACTGTATACTTTGATCATGGCTCTTAGATAAGATACACTCTTTGAAACAGCCTTGAGATGGCAAGCTGTCCCCAGCAGGTATTAACTGTGTAATCATGGGACTGTTTCTTAATCTCTCTGACTCTGTTTCTTCGTTTGCAAAATGCGTACAAATGCATACAAATCACCTGGGACAGGCCAGCCTTGGTAAACATTCGCTCCTTATTTCTACTGTCTTTCTTTTTTAGTGTAGCTCTGGGTTCACAGCAGACTTGATGAGAAGGTGCAGAAATTTCCAGCCTACTCCCCCACCGCACCCCCAGTCTTCTCTGTTGTCAGTGCTCCCCGTAGAAGCGGAACACTTGCCACAACTGATGAAGCTGGTGAACGCACCGTTACCACCCGGAGCCCATAGCTTACCTCAGCGTTCGTTCGTGGTGTTGGCTTAATCAAATGCACAGTGCCGTGTGTCCACCACCGCAGTGAGTGTGCAGCAGCTCCATTGCTCTGAGGTCCTCTGAGCTCTGCCTGTTCACCCCCCCAGGAGCTTTTCCTATCTTAAAGATATCAATAACAGGGGCTGGGGATTTAGCTCAGCGGCACAGCGCCTGCCTGGCAAGCGCAAGGTCATGAGTTTGATTCCCGGTACCAGAGAAAAACCAAAAAAAAAAAGATATCAATAACAATAATAATGATGATAATGAATATAAAGTGCCCAGTTCAGTGCATTGCAGTAAATAGTAAACTTTAAGAATAATAACTTTAAGTCATGACCATAATAACAATAATAATATACATAGTTGGACACCCAGCACTGCAAAAAACACTGACAAATGATACCTGGAAGGAAATACAGAATAATAATACTCATGTAAGGATTAAAGGGGAGAACTAACTACAGCAACAAACCAAGCTGGTCTGCGCCCACCCTCCATAACGGGGCACCCCTCAGCCTTCCAGTGGAGGGCCTTAGTGTTGTCAGACAGTTCTCTGGTGTCTCTTATTTCTGCTGAAACAAGGTCTCGCTATAGAGTTCTGGCTGGCCTTGAATCCATGCTGTAGCTCAAACTAGCCTTGAACTCAAGCAATCCTCCTGCCTCAGCTTGCTCAAGTGCTGATATTACAGATATGCTCTGCCATACTTTATGCTCACCGTAATTCTCTCGTCTTGAAATATACTTTCCCCTCTTGGCTTTCCTCACTCTATCTTGGCTTTCCCCAGTCACTCTCTAACTCTGGGGCTGGGGATTTAGCTCAGTGGTGCAGCGCCTGCCTGGCAAGCGCAAGGTCGTGAGTTCGATTCCCGGTACAGGAAAAAAAACAAAAAAAAATTAAAAGAAACTCAGTCTCTAACTCTATGTAACTTTCTATGCTTCTGGCTCCTTCTCCATTTTTTCTTTGACTCGTCTTCTTTTTTTTTTTTTTTTTTTTTTTTTTTTTTTTTTTTTTTTTTTTTTTTGGCTTTTCTCCAGTACCGGGAACCGAACTCACGACCTTGTGCATGCCAGGCAGGCGCTTTTGCCGCTGAGCTAAATCCCCAGCCCCTGACTCGTCTTCTTGACTGACCTCTGAATGCTCGCCCGCAGAGGCTCAGCGTGGAGGTCTCTCCTGCCCTCCATCCCGCTATCCTTAGGCAGGCTCGCCCGATCCCGCGGTTGTGGATACCATCTATTAAATACCACCGCAGGGCAGGGTTCCTGAGTTGCAAGTGGTGCTGGGAAAAGAAGTGCCTGTGTCAGGGCCAACTTCAGGGACATGGGACCCACATTTGGCTTCATGTTCTTTTATCACCCACTTGAAATTTGTAATAATGAGAAAAAAAAAGAAATTTGTAATAATGCATGAACTAGGGGCTCTGGATTTTCGGTTTGCATTGGATTTGCACTTGCAGTTTGTATGATTTGTTCTGCAAATGGTGCGGCTGGTCCTGATTCTGCTCTCACCAAAAGGCTGCAAAATGTCCCCACGGCAAGCTTCCCCCGCCCCAACATACCCTCTCCCGGGTTTCTCCCTCCTGGTGAATGGCACTGTCATCGACTTGGTGATGTGGCAGCACCCTTGGTCCCTTTTCTCAACTCCACCTCGCCCAGACCTGTTTTGATCCTGTCCCTCTTCTCTCTAACTCCAGCATTCCTTGTCTCTTGCTGGGACATTTGTCACTGGTTCCCCGTCTCCTCTTGTGCCTCCGGGGCATCCAGATGAACAAGGCAGGCTGGGGGTCAGAGCGCAGCGACCCTCTGCTCCACAGCCACTGGAGGCTCTGACTGCCCCACATGGCCCTGCAGATCGAATGTCCTGCCGCCCTTCTCTTCCGTGGGCCTTATGCAGCTGTTCCTGGCCTGGAACACGCTCCCTTCCCCTCACACACCCCCTCCCAACCCAGGCTGAGCCCAAGCTTCCTGTAGTCTCAGCTTCCAGACCCTTCCCAGGGCAGCCTTCCCGGTGCCCAGTTGGGGTTGGATGGGCCCTCTCTCGGCGCTCCAGGCCCCCGTGCACCCCGCCGGCTGTCCGGGCCCACAATGCATTCACCTGCCCGTTTCCAACCCCATTCCTCCTCCAGGCTGGCACTGCCTGAGGGAAGGATGGTGACTAATTTTGCTCCTGTCACCCTGTTGCCAGCGCTGCACCTGGCACATGATCGGAGCTCGTGAACTGTTGGATGGATGAATGAACCCTGCCCCCTTTGTGGCTTCTTTAGCCAGACTTGTGAGAAATAGGCTCTTTCCTTATTTTCCAGGCTGGGGCCTCACTAGAGTATTATGCCCCCCAGAGTTGTGGAGGGGACACAGGCTCAGCCCCACCAGCAGCCGAAAGACCTGCTGTCTCTTCTGCTCCTTTAGAGGGAGACTTCCTGTGCTGGATCCCTCCTATGATGCATGAAGGCTGCAGCCCCACCCTCCAGGTGTCCCCAGGCCACCTGCCCGCACACCTGTTTGTTTGTTTGTTGTTGTTTTTCCAGTACTGGGAATCGAAGTCATGATCTTGTGCTTGCCAGGCAGGCGCTGTGCCGCTCAGCTAAATCCCCAGCCCCAGCACAGCTATTTTTGACCAGCTCCCCCACATCCCGACTCCCTGCTGGGCCAGGCTGGAGCTGGCTCCCTTCCAACCCTGCATTCCGTGACATCCGGTTCATACTGTGAAATTAGTCGCAGTGGGACTACTTACACCACAGAAATGGGCACAAGCTACACATGAGGGTTTTGCTGTTGAGAGTGTTGGTTCCAGCATGCATTCTGCTGACTGCAATTTCAATTCTTGTTTAAACTCCTTGGGCTTTAAGTCTCTGGACCCAGTGGAAGCACACGGCTTTCCTTCGGGAGGAACCTTGTACCCATCCTGTGGGTGCTGTGGTTTAAATGTAGCCCCCAAATTCCATCCATTGGAAACATCATGCCCAGATCCCAGTGATGATGGTGTTTGGAGGCGAAGCCTTGAGAGATGTATTGGTCAGCTTTGCTCTCACTGAGACACAATACTGAACACCACCGCTAAATCCAGAACGTTAATGTAATTCATGGTTTCGGAGGGTTCAGTCCATGGTCTGCTGGTTTCAAGGTAGGAGCTTCTTGGCAGAAGGGTGTGGGGGAGCAAAGCTGCTTAGCTCATGGTGACCAGGAAGCAGAGCTGGGAAACAGTGACAGAGAGGAGGGGGACAAGGACCACTTACAGTGTCCAAGGTCACACCTGCACAACCACCCAGACACAGCCAGGGGCATGCCTTACCAATCTACTAGCCATTGCTTAATCCAATTGAAGTTGACACGTCAGGATTAACGTCAGTAGTTAGGTCATCAGAATAGGGCACACATAGACTGGTGAAAGCTGGGAGTCCTGGTACTTACCTATATTCCCAGCATTCAGAGAGGCTGGGGCAAAGGCCTGGCGTGGTGGTGCACACCTGTAATTCCAGCACTCAGGAGGCTGAGGCAGGAGGATCGTTGCAAGTTCAAGACCAGCCTGAGCTACAAACTGAGCTCAAGACCGGTCTGAGCTGCATAGGAAGACCTTGTTTCAAAAAAAAAAAAAAAAAGAGAGGCTGGGGCAGGAGAATCAGAAGTTCAAGCCTATGCTGGGCTACTTAGCAACTTACAGAGACCCTGCCTCAAAATTAAAAAAAAAAAAAGGCTGGGATGTAGGTCAGTGTGAAGGTCCTGGGCTCAATCCACAGCACTGAGAAAAATAAAAGAAGAAGATCTGTTGCTTGTATCTGGTAATCTGAGCAACTTATGTGACAACAACAATTTGCAGTACAACAACCATTGGTGAATCCCTACCATCCTGTCTAGTGAAACTATTGTCTTTAATGTTCTTTTAAATTATTATTTTCTTATTCCCTTTAATGATTTGGTCAATCTTCTATTCTTACGCTTGGTAATCTGCGCAACTTCATTAAAGATAGCAATATGCAATACAACAGCCACTGTTCATCCCTATCATTTGGTTTGAAACCCTGTACCATTTTTAATGTCCTTGCTTTGTTTTGTTTGTATTTTGCTATTGTTCTTGTTTTTGTATCATTTTCTTTAAAATAAAAATTAAAAAAAAAAAAAAGAAAAAACCTGATCCGGCACACTCACTCTGTCTTGGCATGTGGTTCAGCAAGAAGGTCCTTACCAGGTGCTCACCAGATGCTCTTGGCTTCCCCAGCCTCCAGCACCATGAACCAAACAAACTTCTCTCCTTTATAAGTTACCCAGACTCAAGCGCTCAGCTGTAGCAACAGAAAAAGTGCTACGGCAACAGACACGGGACAAGGACATGACTACAACCTTTGCCCTGGGTCTGGTCTCTAGCAGAAGGGACAGCCCTGAGCTCCTCAGCCCCTCTAGCTCCAGAGCAGCCCTTGAGATGGGCACTTCGAGGCTCTGCTCACAGTGCAGGGCACATCTCCAGCCACTGCAGTCAAGCTACACCTCTGGAACCATCTTCCTTGTGCCCTCCTTAAGGCCCAGTGGTAGCCTTGGCTTCCCCATCTCCATTCCTGCGTCCACACCCAGCTCCACCCTCTGCCTGCTGGGACCCAGAGACTACACTTTCTCCCTCTCTTTTTGTTTGTTGAAACAAGATCTCATTAAATAGCCCAGGCTGGCCTGGAACTCATGGTGATCCTCCTGCCTCAGCCTCCTGTGTGCTGGGATTACAGGGATGCACCACCACGCTTGACCTTTTTAAGGTATGAATATTGGTTTACTGGCTTAATAGCCCCTGTAAACCAATATTCATAATACTTAAACCAGTAAACCAATATTCATAATACTTAAACTTCAAATGGAATAATTAGTACTTATTGGTTATTTTCACTGTCATCCTACACCATTTACTAAAGCACTGTGTATCCTAGACACAAATCTGGAGGTACTGGGTCCTCTGACACCAGGCCCTCACTAGTCCAGAGTGCTGTGGCCCTTTCCATATGGTCAGCAATCCTCGAGTCATCCTGCCCTTTGGTTCTGGTGACACACAGCGATGGCCTTTGGCTCACACAAAGCTCCTGCGTCCTGAAATGAAGAGACCAGACAAAGACACAGTAAATGCACCTACAGGACACCAACAAAGGCCATCGTCTTGGTGGGCAGCGTCATCCCAAGGGGCGGGCTAAAGCCACTCCTGTCCCATCCGCTCCTGACTTCTGAGGCTCACACACTTGTTTATGTATTCATTCATTCATTCACCATTCAGGCATTCTTTTTTTTTTTTTCTGGTACCGGGAATCGAACTCATGACCTCGTGCTTGCCAGGCAGGTGCTGTGCCACTGAGCTAAATCCTCAGCCCCTCATTCAGGCATTCTTGCTGTGGACCTATCCTGCCTACTAGAGATCCAGGGGCAAACAAGAGTCAAGGGCCCCCTCTTCATGGAGATCATATTTGATACTAGACCCAGACACAAACCAACTCAACAGCAGAAATAATTATAAAATAGGATCTGACAGAAAGAGGACCCAACCTAAGCTAGATTGGAAGAGGGATCAAAGACGCCTTCTGAGGTAGATCTGGAAGATGACAGTCTTCTTTTTTTTTTTCGCCAGTACCAGGAATCAAACTCAGGACCTCACGCTTGCCAGGCAGGTGCTGTGCCGCTGAGCTAAATCCCCAGCCCAAAGATGCCAGTCTTAACGAAAGCAGAAGAAAGAGCTGTGCAGGAAGAGGTCATAGTATGTGCAAAGGGCCTGCAGCAGCTGAGACAAGCTATAGATTGTACAGCAGGCATCACAGGGAAGGTGTGTTCAGAATGGCAGCAGACCAGGTCAGGAGGGTCTTGTGGACCACGGTGAGAATGTGGATTTGTTTCTTAATGACCCAGAGACCAGTCGCTTCTAGACAGCTTGTGCTATGACATCCAGGAACATGGACGCTTTAGCATCTGCTGAATGAGCAGGAGAGAGGCCACTGGGGAGGAGTTGAGGCTGGGTGGGTGTCAGAAAGGAGTCTGAAGCAGAGACCAGGGGAAGGAGTGAGGCCTGAGCTGGGGCTGTGGGCCTGGGGGGTCACAGGCTGAGGGCTCTCTTTAAAGCCAACAGAAGGGAACCAACAGGACTTGCAGAAACAGCAGGGTCCAGGGAAACTGAGGCTTCTGGCAGGGCCATCCTGGCAAACCCTGGCTCTGGACCAAGACTTCTGGAGGAGGAAGCTGATCTGGCCCCCAACCACACAAGACAATAGCGCCTCGCTGCATTATCACCCACGGAGGCTCACCGTGCGCTCAGGGCTTTATCGGCACTGCTCTTGCATCCCCGGCACTGCAGCTCTGTAATTTCCTCCCTTTTACCCACGAAGAGACCCAGCAGGCGGAGGTCACAGCCTCGCTCCTCGGAAGAGCAGAGCTGAGCTCCAAGCCCAGGCAGTGTGAGCCAGAGCCACACTCCAGACATGCACGGCCCCTGCCGCCTCTCTGAAACCCGCCCTCCAGCCCAAAGCATCTCACTGAGGTACCCTGATGGCCTCCCTCCTTTCTCTCCAGTCCGCTTTGATAAAATCACAATGAAAGGACACCCCGAGATGAGGCTTCACTGGAGCCAGTTCCTGAGGCTACTCTCTCGGGGGACAGGGGCGAGAGGTTGGAGGGGGCACTGGAGAAGAGGGGCCGAGCCAGGGTGGCAGGGTGAGGGGTGGCCCAGGATGCTGGGTGGGATGCGCAGAACTGTCCCACTCCAGGGCTGCTTCCAGGCGCTCCATCCCGAATCACCGGCCTGGCCAGGCCTGAGCAGAATCAGCCCTGCGGCCAGAGCCAGCCTGAGGCAGGAAGGGAAGGACTCCGCTCAGGCCCCATCACAGATGCGGCCTCCACCTGCCAGAACCCTCCCTAGCTCTGGTGGGGAGCGGGGAGGCCTGGGAGCGCCCTGCACCCTGGAAGCACCTTCCACAAGGCCGGGGTCTCTGCAGTACTCTGTCCCATATTCCCTGGCCCAGTCAGCGGGTCCCTGACCCTTTCAGCTCTCAGGTGGCCTCTGGCTGCAAGTGGCCTCGTCCACTTACCCCAGAGCAGCCACACAGCAGGTCAGGGCCTCTGTGTCCCCTGCAGAGGACACTGCAGGGGCTGGGCCACTGCTGGGCCATGCCCACGGGCAGAATGCCCGGCTGAGCTCTGAAGGGCCTGGGGCCACGCTCCCCTGACCACAGGCTCGCTTAACCTTGTCCTAGGTCCGGGCTTTTTAACTGCAAATAAGAGACACCTCCTTAAGCAGCCACTCAGGCAGGGCATGTGAAGGCCTCCAGGACGCAGGGACAGGGACCTGAAAAGTTAGCAGGAAGCCTGGGGCAGCTGCTTAGGCTCCTTGTGATGGCAGCCGTTCCTCACTCACATCTGTGGGGACTGTGATGAGATCCCGGGCCCCCACAGATACCAAAGTCCAAAGATGCTCAAATTCCTTGTACCAAATATGGAGCAGTTCATGGAACCCACATACCTCCTTGTGTGTGCGTGCGTGTGCATGCATGTCGCCGGGGATTGAAACTAGGGCCTTGGCCCTGAGTTACATCCTCAGCCCTTTTGATTTCCTTTTTTATTTTGAGACAGGGTCTTGCTAATTCACTAAGTTTCCTAGGCTCAAACCTACAATCCTCCTGTCTCAGCCTCCCAGAGTGCTGGGATTACAGGCGTGTGTACCACACCTGGCCTCCTCCAGTATACTTTAATAAATCATCTCTAGAATCTAATACAGTGTAATTGCTATGGAAAGAATTGTTGTACTGTGTGTTTTAGGAAGTAATGACCAAAACAATCTGTACATGTGTAGTACAGATACCGCTGTGTTTTCTTTTTTAATATATCTGACTGCAGTTGGTTGAATCAGCCAATGCAGAACCTGTTTCTTTTTTCTGTTTTCTGCTTCCCTCTGTCTCAGCCTCTTTCTCTCCTTTCCCTTCCTCCCTCCCGCTCTCATTCGTCTCTCTTTCTCTTTATCTTACAACCTCTGCAGCTTGGAGAACTACATCCCCACCTCTGCTCTCCCTCTCTCTCTCTTTTTCTCTCTCTCCTTCTCTGTCTCTGTCCCTCTGTCTCTGTCTCTGTGTCTCTCTCTCTCCTTCTCTGTCTGTGTCTCTGTCTCTGTCTCTCTCTCTCCTCCTCTTCTGCATGTCCTTCTCTCAGCCTCACCTCTGGGTCCCTGTCTCTCCCCCATCAGCACACTGCACACAGCCCCTCTCCATCACCACTTCTGCCATTCCACAAGCAAGTGGCCACATGCTGCCACCCAACCCAGCTCTATGTCCCATTTCCCATAACTGACCGTGCCCTCCCCCATGTGGCCAGTTGTCACCAGAGGGGCAGCTGGGTGGGAGCAGCGGGCCCCTGACTCCACATGGAGGACAGACAGGTCTCAGAGAAGGGAGGTCGACACTTGGCTAGGAGCGCAGAGGATAGCCACCAAGTCCAGATGGAGCCTCTCAGAGATGGCCCTTGACCTGAAATCAAGCCTCAGCCCCCGTGCTCATTGGCTGTGGGCACCCAGACTGCAGGCTGGTCTCCACTCCCTGCATCTCCGTGCTGTTGCTTCTGTTCTCAAGCCTCAGGTTCCTCATGTGTGAGGGAGGCAGGGAGGTTGCAAATCCCATGTGAGGCTGCGTGGCCTTGGCCCAACCACCATGATGCACCTAAGCTCCCTGATGTCCTCAAGTCCCCTGGTCCTCACCAGCAGGCAGAGGCAGACTGATGAAGTTTTAGTAGCAG
>NW_004955419.1:3852380-3878022 GCF_000276665.1 Chinchilla lanigera | reverse complement strand
AAAAAAAAAAAAAAAAAAAGAAGAAGAAATACTCAGGTTCATAGAGGGTATGCTGAGGGGACAGAGTTTGGGGGAAGCTGGAAGCCCGTTTGCTTGCTTCCCTCTTCACTCTCTCCTATCCAGGACCCCTGAAACACCGTTGGAAAACCAAGATTCTGCCAAAATGGGTTATGAAGTCATTGTGTAGAGAAACAGAGCTTCTGTTTAGTGAGTACTATGCCCTAAGCAATTGACCCAACAATAGAGCCGGGATGGGACAGTGGAAGTCTGCCTCCATGGTTGGCATCGATTGGTCCCAAGCACAGGGCGGCACTCCCATCCTACCCCCAGCACCCCGGAGGGCTGGCTTCAGGACAATGCCCAAGGCCCTCCACTCTGAACCTGCATCTGGAGTTCCCTGGTGATTTTTTTGGTTCAAATTTGAGTCCCAGCTGGGACTGTAACTTGCCGTCTCTGGGTCTTGGTTTCCTCATCTGCAACATGACATGGTGGATCCTCACAGCTGCGACACTCTAGGACCTAAATTTAGCCCGGCCCAGCTGGCCTGGATTGACACCTGCTGAGCGAGTCCTCCCCAGCTCGGGGCCAGAAAGATTGAAGAGCCTGGGCCTCCCAGGGAGGAAGAGGAACCGGAGGCCTCAGCACCCCAGCTGCCCCCACGCACTGCCACCATCTGACCTGACTGAAACCCAGCCGGATGGACCTGCCAGTGACTCAGCCCTTGCCCTATCTGCTCATCAGAGCCAGTTCCTAGAAGTTGAAAGTCACTTCTCCTCTTCCGCAGCCACCGCCATCACCGCCCACCACGAGGCAAGTTCTAATTCTGTCCCCAACCACAGTCAGGAGGAAGACAGTGACGGCAGCTGGGGCTTTCAGGGGAAAGTCTGGGCTGGAAGTCAGGGGGCCGGGCAGCACTGCAGGGGTGGGAGGGGCCCAGGACCGTCCAGGTCACGGGCAGAAACGGGCTGTGTGAAATGACCTGTGGCAACGCGATCTCAGCACCATCGGCTGAGAACCTGGGCACATTCTGTAGCCTTCGGTGCCTCCATTGGGTACAAAGCAAACAGGAGAGCCCTCCTTCCCAATTCCATGATTCAGAAATAACCACTGCGAAAGGCTCGGAGCATGGCCTCTATGTCATCTCCGTAGCCGCAAGCCCAGGAGAAAGTCATCAAGATAAGAACGGCAGTGGAGAGCATTCTGAATGCTGTAGCGGGGTTGCCCTGCACCAGAAGGTGGTTCCAAACTGGGTTAAGACAGCAGGCTCTGCTCCGAAGATCCTAGCTTGGAAGCCTTTTCCATCTCCCTCGCTGGTCTCCAAGAAAATCCAAACTCAGCAGAAGCAGCTGAGTATTTGCAGCCCTGAGTTCAATTCCAGCGCTGCAGACAAACACACAACAGAAGCATGAGCAGCACCTCTGCCAGTCTCACCAGCCCCCAGTCCCTGGAGAGGTGCCTGGCACATGGGCATTGGACAGAGTGGCAGAAGGCTGTGAAGTGGTGGACCTGCTTCTGCCCGTGACAGCGAAGTAAGTCAGTGGGTAAGTGACAACACACGTGAACTGTCATGGCGCCTCGCACCAGGCATCCACCTTCCAAGCACAGAGTGGCCGTGTCTGCTGCTGCACTTCCGTCTTCAATGTCGCGCTCAAAAGTTCCTGTGACTCACACCACCCCAGAGCTGTGTAGAGAAAGGGATTTGGGAAATATGGTTTCAGCTTAGTTAAATTTTATAATCCAAAGCCACCCAGTGCAGACAATCGGGATTCTTTTAGATTATGTGTCAGAGAGCAAGGAATGAACACAACCCGGGGCTGGGACAAGTGCGTCCTGCCCTCTGCCCCAGGTGAGTGTGAACTTCTGACCCTCTCCTCTGCTGGGCATGGTAAACAACACATTCCACCCAGCTGGAGCCACATGCCCAGTGCCACAGGCTGTGCCAATCTGTTCTTTGAAGTTCCCACAGCTGGCGCAGCAGCTGTGACTAGGAGTACCACTTAGATAGGCTTGTGGCAATTCACCATCATCTGCTATGCTCCGCTAGGTCCCACAAGAGCTCTCTTGGTGAATTAAATGCAGACACGACAGGAATCACCATGCCTGAGTCTCTTCAGCCTTGGAGAGTGACTCTAATGTCTGCTAATCCTCCTTTTCTGAAAGTCTCAACCGTTGGGTGGGAGCAGTCCATTCTGGCAACCTACCTCGTTAAGCTTCTTGATTCTTGCCTCAGAGCTCTGCCACGACAGTTTGGTCATCTCCACCTTCAGAGCCATACCAAGAAATCATACCAGAAGGAAAACAGGATGGGCTCAGGACTCGTGAGGCCAGAAAAGTGCTCCGGGTCCAGGCTTCTATCCTCTCTGCCGTAATGTAAAGAACCTCGCAGATCCTCAATAAAAGAAACTCCGCAGGGCGTTCTGGTGCCCACTGGTACACATTCGCCAGCTTCTGCATGATCTATTTCCTCCTACCAAGGAAACCCTAGACCATGCAAGACAGGACCCTGATCTTGATCTAATAGCAGTCAGGAGGATGCTGCGTCCTGGGGAGGAATCCACAATATCCACAGCATCTGGAGAATCTTCCACCTGAGGGCTTTGCAGTGCTTCCACCAAGGGGAAGCGGCTGTCCTCTAGCACAGAAGAGTGAGCCACTCCAGCAATCCTGGCTCCCAGGGGATTCTGAGGTTCAGGTTTATGAGGCCTATGCACCCCAATATTCCCATCTCAGGCTTCAGGATGCCAATCTTTCCTTCTCACTCTCTGACTTAACCACAGAAGTCTTTCTGGAGCTGAGAGTTTAGCCCCCGTGTATGGTGACTTCTTTTTCTATTGGGTGCTGCATCTGATTTGCAGACTCTGCCGTCCAGCCTCGGGAATTAAGGGCCTATTTAAGCACTACCTGTCACCATGGGGTCTGAGTTGATAGTTGGCTGACCGAAGCCTGTTATTTTCTTTATTGAGGATTTTAGTTACAGTTACCCTCCATCAAACAACTCTACAGTCCTTAAAGTTACCACCGCCCCCTGTCTTTCAAGTCTACTGCCCACATCATTCCACATGGAAATCTTTCCATTCTCATCAGGGGTGATCTTAGTCAGCAAGGGTGAGGCTATAGCACACCACAGGGTCCCTCAGACAGCAATCCGTTTCTTACTGGCATATGGCCTGTGAGTGATTTCCTTCCAGATGCCCATCCTGAGACTCTCTTTCCTAGACCCACTTATAATAAAAACTGCCTTTGGTGTGGTTTCCCCAGAAGCAGAGCCTGAGACAAGGATTAGGTGCAAGCAGCTGATTTTAAAGCTGATCTCAGAAAATAGCCACAGAGAATGGGAAACAACGCAAAGAAGGAAAGATACGAAGTGTGTGTTGGTAAGTAGATTCCCGCTGATGGCAACTGAGGCACAGTCTCTCTTGGGAACTGACTCAGGAAAAACACGCCCTAGAGCTGTCCTCTTCAAGGAAGCTTGGGGTATGTATCCCCCTACTGCTGCACACTGTTGACTAAATGCTACTCCTGGCTTCACCAACCAGCTCTGCAATACTGCAAAAAGGAAGCACTCAGGCAGAAAACCACAGGTGCTTGCATAGTACACCATCAGCATGTTCTAGAAGAAGGTGTTACCAGGCAATGTGGGAGGGGCATCCACAGCTCCTGCTGCAAGGGGCCTGTTGAAAAGTACAACACTGGGTGTACAGAAGTTATGAAAGAAAGAAAGAAAGAAAGAAAGAAAGAAAGAGAGAGAGAGAGAGAAAGAAAGAGAGAGAGAGAGACAGAAAGAAAGAAAGAAAGAAAGAAAGAAAGAGAAAGAAAGAAAGAAAGAAAGAAAGAAAGAAAGAAAGAAAGAAAGAAAGAAAACAGAAGTTACTAAAGAATAAAGATAGGTGGGGTGTGGTGGCACACGCCTGTAATACCAGCCCTGGGAAAGCTGAGGCAGGAGAATCGCTGTGGAGTTCAAGACCAGCCTAGGCTACATAAGTGAGCTCAAGGCCAGCCTGAACTGTATAGCAAGACCCTGTCTCAAAAAGAGAAAAAAAAATTAAATAAAGAATAAAAATAAAGAATAAAAATAGCCAAGTTACTGAGAGCTCACAATGCTTAAGTGCTTCCCTTGTTATTCCCTTGTTATTAATTCATCTTTGTGATAACCATATTAGGTGACTATTAAGATCCCTATTTTGCAGATGACGGAAGTCAGACACAGAGATGTACAGCCATTTGCCCAAGATCCCATAGGTAGTAAATCCCTATACTTTGAGCTCCACAAGGGCTGTTAATTGGGCCTTGTCTTGTTCACTGGCACACGTTTATATGAGGAAGCCATTAAATGTTTGTTTTTTGTTTTTGTATTTGTTTTTGGTACCAGGAATCGAACTCAGCACCTTGTGCTTGCCAAGCAGCGCTTGTGCTGCTGAGCTATATCCCCGGCCCCGGAAGCTGTTAAATGACCAGATGATGAGCTCCTCTGCAGTGACTTCCCTGAGAACAGGGACTGGGTCCTTTGGTCTTTTGGTCTTGGTCTCAAAGCACCTACCACTCAAGGGAAATGCATTGAATACCCGAGTAAAGGACTTAGGAAGAGCCCAAGAAATGAAGTTTCTTCCACTGCCACAGATAACTGTGTCACCTTGGGTCGGTCTTGGCCCTGGCTTGGCCTCAGCTTCCTCCTCTGTAAGCTAACCCCAGTACCAGCCCTTGCCCCGCCCCCTGGAAACCCACCACCCCTGCAATTCCCGGATCTCAGGGAAGCCGCCAATCCCTTAGCCCATGCCCCCGCTTCCTGTCCATGGATTTCCTGGCTTCCCTCTCCTCTTGGATTAGCACCCTCCTCACTTTATGATATTCTCTCGGTGAATCGCTGTATTTAGCCAGAGTTAATTTCAGCCGCTTCAAGAAGTCTGGACCGGATTAGACCAAATACAACCAGCCGGCACCGGCGCAGAGTGAGTGGTTTGAATCAGCGGCAGTGATTTACTCAGCTCAAACAACTTCTGTTGGCTCGGGGCGGCTAAAAGCAAGGGTGAAGGACAGGTCAGGTCAGGGCTCCCCTACCGGCAGGTCTGTTGCTTCCGTCTGGTTTGCCCTGGCCAAACCAGTGAGCTGTTTAAGCGTCTTAGGATCCCCATACATTTCTGCTGAGGAAGAAGCCTAATGCAAGGCACTGGGCAGAAGGATTGCCAAGATGGCACCCAGCCTGGCACTCTAGAGGTTGCAGTGCCGAGGGGAAAGCCAATGTTGACCTCCATGCAACATTTTTCATTATTAACTTTTAGAACTTTAATTTTAAAATTTTAATTATTTGGGGGGGCAGTGTTGGGATGGGGTAGTCCAGGATGACCGTGAATTTGCAATGATCCTTCTGCCTCAGGATCCCCCTCCTCCCCAGTGCTGGGATTATAACCGCGCACCGCCATACTCGGCTCTTTCAGTTTTAATTTTTTGAGACTACATTTTTGAATGGTTCTTCATTTATAGGAAAAGGAGCAGAAAGTACAGAGAGTTCCCATCCACCATGCCCGCCCCTACCGTTTCCCCGTTATGAACACTTGATGAACAAGCACTGATACGTTATTACTGCTAACTAAAGCCCAGAGTTTATATGGGGTTCTCTGTGTTGCACATTGGATGTGTAGCAGAAACGTAGAGTGTAGAATGACTAATAGACACAAGCACACGGTATGCATTATGACTAACGTGCTGTGACACGTATTCGCCATTACAGTATCACACAAAATAGACTCACCGCCCTAAAAATCCCCCGCGCCCTACCGACTCACTCCTCCCAGAACCCCTGGCAACTACTGGACTTTCTTGCTGTCTCTATACTTCTGCCTTTTCAGGAATGTCGTAGAGTTGGGATCATATAATATGCAGCTTATTCAGATGGGCTTTTTGGCCTCAGTAATATGCACTTAGGTTTTTCCAATGTCTTTTCATAGCTTAATTTCTTTTATTATTATCATAAAATTTTCCATTTTAACCATTTCTAAGGCTCGGTGTGGTGGCACACACCTGTAATCCCAACACTCAGGAGGCTGAGGCAGGAGGATCCTTGCAATTTCAAGACCAGCCTGGGCTACAAAGTGAGCTCAAGGCCAGCCTGAACCGCATATTGAGACCCTGTCTCAAAAAGACAAAAAAAAAATTTCTAAGTGTACCATTCAGGGGCATGCAGCACGCTGCCACCATTGTGTAATCATCCATCTCCCAAACTGAAATCCCACACACATCAAACAATAACTCTCCGTCCCTATTGTTCATTTCTTTCTGTTGCTGAGTAACGTTCCATTGTCTGCTTGTGTCAATCACCCGCTGAAGGATGTCTTGGTTGCGTCCAAGTTTTGTCAACCATGAATACAGCAGCTACAAACACTTGTGGGCAGGTTTTGCATGGACAGAAACTTCTGTCATTGTTAAATACGGTACCAAGACATTTAATTGCTAGGCCTCTGTCGGAGTCTGTTTCATTATGTGGTGAGAGCTGGGCCCATCACTCTATGTGAATTACTCTGTTTAATTGCCGTGATAAACAGAGGCTGGTGGAGTACGCCTGTAATCCCAGTATTCAGGAGGCTGAGGCAGGAGGATCGTTGTGAGTTCGAGACCAGCCTGAACTGCATAGCAAGACCCTGTCTCAAAAAGACAAAAGAAAAAAAAATTGCCATGATAACCCTGAAAACAGGTCTGGTTATACCCAAATCACACACATGCAAACTGAGGCTCGAGGAAGTGAAACATATTTGTGAGCTGGCACGGCCAGGATGCCGATCCAAGCGTTCAGATTTAGAGAAATGTGCATGCCTGAGAGCTGGGGAGAAAGAGGCTATTTCCAGTTTTCTTTTTCATTCGGCTTTGCTTTGATCCTTTTCTCCTTTTAACAAAATGAACAAATTTGTTTTCCAATCTGGTTGTTCTCAAAGGAATGTCCCTTCCTTTCCAGTTACTCGCTGTGTAATTGGAAGAACCTTCTGACTGCAAAGTCAATGACCTACTTTTGGCTAATGAAGAACACACACACACACACACACACACACACACACACACACACACACACACACACACGGGCTCCCTCCTGAACCTCCTCGCTCACTCAGAGCCTCCCTGGACTCAGTTGATATCAGCTCCTGGTTGTGGGGATGCAAACAACTTTAAGTTTGCATGTCTTTCTCTTAGGGGATGCCGCTGCCCTGTGTCCCTCCATCACAGGCTCCCTGGGCAGCGGGGCCCAGGCTTACAGGGAGATGTTACAGGCAGCAACCTCTGTAAGTGGTTCTCACTCTGGTCCATGGTGTACGTGGGCAGCAGAGCCAGAGCTCCCAGGGTCATGTCACCCTGAAAGCAGAAGGCCTGGGCTCACCGACCCCAGTGGCCTGGCTTGCCGGCCCAGTCAGTAACCTGGATGGCCGCCCCTTCCCTTCGAGCTGCTGCCCGTTTTCTCCGTCCCGGATCCCCCTTAAGTACCAATAATGGAAGTGCTTACTAGGCCCCGCAACAATTCACCCTTATCTTTTATTTATAGCTGACAAAGCTCCAAGCAGGAAAAATATAATCACACTTTAAATAATGGAAGTTGTAGGTATTAGAGCTACACAGGCAGTTACCGGAGTTGCAGCGATGTCTCCCTGCAGACCTGACGGGGCGCATGCCGACTGCATTTTTAATTTTTAAAACATATTTCTTCCCAAATTATTCTGCATTACCGAGGAGCCACATTTATGGGGGTGATAAATTACTGTAATAAAGTGCCTCTTCCTCAGATATATAGGACGAAGCCTCACGGAGCGCAGCCCCGCACAGGCGGCCCCGAGAGAGTGTCGGGAAGTCCCGTCGCTGCGCGCCTCACTTTAATTATTTGGCGATGTGTCCTACATTTTTAATACTGTCACAAGTTTTCTTTAAGCAAAGAATTCGAGCCGGCCACTCATTCGTATTTGCGTTGCTGATGTGCTTGGGGGCGCACACACACGTGGGTGGGGGCCAGGCACGAGCGCAACCCCGTGTGAGGTGCATGTGTGTGTCTGTCAGGGAATTTGCACGTGTTGAGGCCTGTTCATCCGTACAGATGTGGGTGTGCAAGCTTGTGGATGCCCACATGTGTGTGAACCAATCCCTGAGTGTGCTGGGCGTGCATATCTGTGTGCACAGCGCCCATGGCGTGCGTGGATTTGGGCATGGCGGGGCACTCCGGTGTGGTGTGTGTGCTCAGGCATGTGCTCCTGCACTGATGTGCCCTCTCCCAGACCCTGGTGTGTCCAGGTCCTTTCTCCTGCAGCAGGCCAGCCCCCGCCTGCCTCCTCCCCCGTTACAAAGCGACACCCAGAGGCGAAGGCTCGGCTCTGAGGGCAGGCTGCCTGTCTCAACGCTACGACCTTGGGCAAGCCCTTTGGTGTCCCCGCTTCCCCATTGGAAAGTGAGGTTCAGACTAAGCGTGTTTGCCTCAGAGGGTGCCGGGAAGATTAATGGCTTAATACCTGGAAAGTACCTCATGGGCAGCGAATTCAAGTGTGAGCCATTTTTCTTCGCTTCCTTCCTTCATTCCTGCCTGCTGGCCATGACACAGGCCGCTGGAACCTTCCCTGGGAAGGGGACACAGTGACCCAGTGAGGAAGACGCCTTCCTTGGCATTTAACCTTCTCTTGCCCCAGCTCACCTAAAGGAAAAGGGGATGATGGCAGAGAGACCCAGCTTTGCGATACCCTCAGCAGCCCTCTCCAGTCCCCCAGGTCTGAGGGGCTTCAAGGGCGAGGCTGCGCACGTGTCAGCTCTGCTCCCCTGCCCTCAGCAGGGCTCTGGCACAGCGGGCACGAGAGCATCGCAGTGTGGACTCAGACAGGCGACCGAGCAGGGTGGGAGGGGACGGGGCGGGGTGGCCCATGTGATCCTGGGAAGCAGGAGTGAGGGAGGAGAGTGCGGCGGGGAAGAGAAAGCCAACACGAGCGGGCCCCTCGTGGGCACCTGGGGCTCAATCCCAGTGGGGGCAGGCTGAGCGTTTCTCGTCCCGGGGTGGGCAAGCCACCGCGTTTTCTCACTCTCACCGACCCTCACGGGGGAGGGGGGGGCGTCCTGGGACACTGCCGGGGGCCCTGGCTTCCTGGGTTGTCCAGTGTGAAGTTGTGCGACATCCCGTGGTGCCAGGGAAAGCGGAGAGCAGGGGACTCAGGAGCGGGCGAGAGGGCACGGGCAGTGCATCAACGCTCCGGGTCAGCGCTGAAGGGACAGACTCACGGAGGGATGTGGGGTGGACAGATGCGTGTACACGTGAGGTAGTCCAGGCCGCTCATCCCAGATTTGCAACCCCTGGCTCCTCCTTCTTCCCCACAAACACCCCTGTCTCTGACTCTGCGTGTGCTGCTCCCTGCCTCGTATCCCACAGCAACCAGCCCCGAGAGCCCCTTCCAGTCTATGCGGACTTGGCTCAAATATTCCCCGCACCCAGCCTGCTAGTCTAAAGGAATCCCTTCCTTCTTGGGGACTTCCCTGGGGTCCCAAGCATGACATTTACTGGCAGCCCTCTGATGTCATTATAAATGTAGGCTCTGACACTTCTGCCCCCCCGCCAGCCCCAGGCTCCTCAAGATCAAAGACACGTGTAGGTCACAGCTGTGGACACAGCTGGGGCATAGTCTGGCGAGGTGAGCACCAGGCCAGCGCCTGCCTTCACTCACAGTGCATGGCAGAATGGGCTCGGTGGGCGTGGGCAGAAGAAGCACCAGCTGCCAAGGGGCGTGTTGCCTCCGACTGCCCCCCATCAACCCATTTTGCAGAGGAGGCTACTGAGTCTCAGGAAGTACCTCGCAGCTGGAGAAGAGCAGAGCTGGGACCTCACCTGAGCTCCTCGGCCCGCACAGCCCGAATCCCACATCCCACCCCCATCCCCATCTCTGCCTCCCTACCTCCCCTCCCTCCTTAACGTTCTCTGCCATGTGTGGCTACCAGAGGCGGTCGGGGATACAGGGTAAAACATGGGCATCGTTCGTATCCCAGCCTTCCACACACCAGCTGTCCGTCTGTGTTGTGCCCGTGTTATCAGTTCCCGGGGCCTCAGTTTCCCCCATCTCCTGAGGACCCTGGGAATTCTCCAAAGGCAGATTTGCGGAGACAGAAGAAAGCTTACACTGCAGGGCTCTGCAATTACATAGGCCTCTTCTGAGGGGAACTCTCCCCTTCATAAATGCGTTTGTAAGGGCTCCTAGTTCTGCAGCCAGAAAGAGGTGTGAAGAGCTGGCCCAGGGCAGGGAGCTGTGGGCTGTGGCTCAGAGAATGACTCCACCGTTGCAGGAGCCCTGGGGACAGGGCAGCCGTGGGTGGGGGCGTCCAGGGATTGCTGGTAAAATAAGCAGTGGCTTCCTCTGCACCGCCTCTGTGGTCTGTGCAGGGGAAGGAAGTGGAGGCCCAGAAATGGAGCAGGGGCACAACTGCTGTCAGCATGGCAGACCACACGCTGGGGCACCACAACCCCCCCCACCGCCACCCATCCAGACACAACACTGGGCCTGAGACCAGGAGGGCTTGGGAGCTCAGGCCCAGCCCAATACGGCCACCCTGAGGCCATGGAATCCTTCTCCAAGCCTGGTGGGGTGATGGTGCAAGCCTGTGATCTCAGCATTCTGAGGCCGAGGCAGGTGGAGCACAAATCTAGCCCACTTGGGCAATTTAGCAACTAAGTGAGATCCTGTCTCAAAAACAAAACCAAGATCTGGGCATGGTGGTACCCACCTGTAATCCCAGCACTCGGGAGGCTGAGGCAGGAGGATCATTGTGAGTTGGAGACCAGCCTGGGCTACAAAGTGAGCTCAAGGCCAGCCTGAACTGCAGAGTGAGACCCTGTCTCAGAAAGAAAACAAACAAACAAAAAACCCAACCCAACCTTTTGGTATACTGTTCCTTCTGCCTGGAATTCCTTTCCAACTTTCCCTCTAGGACCCAACAGCAATGTCACCTTTTCCAGGCAGCCTTCCCTGACCACACCCGAGGCATCCACGAGCACACAGGCCCATCAACCCCCAGTTCCTCCTCATACACAGTGGTGTTCACGGAGACAGCTGGCGGCTTCCAGGTGCCTGGTGTTTCCAAGCTTGTGCGGGTGCCGCCTTGCGTGGATGATCTCACTGAATATTTTACGAAAACACCATGCCACGGCTCTATCAGCAGTTTCCTTTTCCACGTGAGTAAACCAAGGCTCAGAGATAGTGAGCCACTTCCCCAGGTTGTGCAGCAGAGAACGACTGAGTGGGATTTGCAACCACACCGAAGCCCACAGCTGGACCCGTCAGCCAGGTATCACCCTCTTCAACAAGGTGTGACCTGTACCAACAAGCCTGCACTGTGGTCCTCAGTGAAGCTCCACCTCAGCCTGGCCCTGGCCTGAGCCCCTGGGTAGCTGGGAGCCATAGAGAGTTCTAAGGAGGAGGGGACACCTGGTAACAAGAACATACTTCTGTGCAAACATTTCTGGTAAATTGTGTGAAGAGATCGCAGAAGTATCTCCAAGTCTTCTAGACCACCTTGAGTTTTCTCCTTCTAAATAAATACTCACTGTTGACTCCAATTTTATATTCTATTTCAAAAGGAGGGCCTCCCACAAATGAAGAAACAAGCTCTACATGCCCTGGGTCTGCCCTGGTCGGGCCTTGTGACAAACCACCACACAACCTGCTGCTACGAAGCCTCTAAAGCCCCACTATCACCGCGCTGGGGTCTTCTCTTTCTGGATCTGCACCCCTACTCCCAGCCTAGAGGTGCTCACCAGCACCTTGGATGGCGAGCTCCTTGCAGGCAGAGAGCAAAGCCTGGCTTCTTGGTATACAAGGGAGATCGTTAAATGAGGGAATGAAGCAATGAATGAGTGGGTATGGGAATCAATAAATGAGGGAATGAATGAATGAATGGACAGATGGATGGATGAGTGAAAAAATGAAGGAATGAGGATGGGACCCTTCCATGACACCAGGCAGTATGAGAGGTCGCTGCCAACCCTGCCTACGTGCAAGGGGGGCTGACCCTGGGGACCCTCCTGACGCCACTCAGGCCTGGCTCCCACCCTCAGCAGGGCCCATGGGTGCCCCACGAGGCTCTGAGGTCCCCGAGGAGGAGCCCTCCTTTTGGCAGCCAAAGCAAGTCGAAGCGTCCTCCAGAGAAGAAGGAAGTGAAAGTGCCACAGTGGGTGAATCATCAAGGGTCCCCTGAGCGGGACTGGAGCTCACAGCCACAGGAGGCCGGCACAGGCAAGGCAGGAAGGGACACCACAGCGACGCGTCCTCATCAGGTCCTCCAGGAAGACCCCAAGACGCCTGCCAGCCCCTCCCCACGTGCTGGAGAATGCCCAGGATGCTGAGGGGTAGAAATTAGCCGTGGTCTGTGGAAAGGGGACAGAAGGAGCCAGCTGGGGAAGTCACAGAGGGTGGTGTGCTCAAGGCCTTCTGCCTCAGAAACCCAGCCCTGCCCCTCCAGCTGCAGGACCCCGGCAGGCGGCGACCCCTAGGGTGACTGTGGCTGTCCCCAGCAAAGCCCATGTGGGGGCTTCAGTCCCCAGACTAAGGGCACCAAGTCAGCAGGGCCTTGCGGAGGTATTTGGGGTCACAGGGATCGATGTTTATCCCTGGAGACTGGGTCAGTTACTGCTAGAGCAGATTGTTAGCAGGTTTTGGTTTTTCTGTTTTCAGTTTGCTTTTTGAGACAGGATCTCTCTACGTGGTTCAGGTTGGCCTCAAATACACTATGTAGCCCAGGCTGGCCTCGAGATCACGTGATCCTCCCGCCTCAGCCTCCCAAGTGCTGGGATTACAGGTGTGTGTCACTATCCCCAGCTCTCAGACAGGGTCTTGTCAAGAAGACTCGAATGGTCTAGGTTTCACAGAGAGGGATTTAATACAGGGCTTGTCACACAAGTGATAGAAGAGCTGAGAAACGAAATGGCACGGTAGAGCTCCCTGGTGATCTTCTTTCTCGGTCACGCTCCGTTTCCAGCCGGTGCCACTTTCGTTTAACTGCCTTCTTTTCAGAGCTTCAAACCTCACGTGCAAAATGAGAATAAAAATATTTTGAAGGATTAGGTAAGATAACCTGTGCAGAGTTTGTAGAGTTTGGGCTCAAAGTAAGGACCACGGGATAATTCTAGCTGATGCCCATACAAACCTTCAGTTCTCAAGAGACTTTTGTTAAGTGTAACTACTGTTACGGTTACAGATGAGGAAACTGAGACACAGACAGACCAAGTCACGTGACCAGGGAGGGGCAGGGCTGACTTGAGCCCAGCTGCTGGGCTCCCAAGCCCTGCCCTCAGCCATCACACTATGCTTCCCCCGTGTCCCTCAACTGTAGCACAGGAGGAGGCTCGTCCTGGATGGGCCATGGTTGGGATGCCATGGAGTCCACTCAGGCAGCAGGTGGCACTGGGCAGCTTAGCAACTCAGTGAGACCCTGTGTAAAATCTAAAGTGAAAAATAAAAAGGGAGCTGGGCGTGGTGGCACACACCTGTAATCCCAGCACTCGGGAGGCTGAAGCAGGAGGATCATTGCAAGTTTGAGGCCAGCCTGGGCTACAAAGTGAGCTCAAGGCCAGCTTGAACTGCATAGGGAGACCCTGTCTCAAAAAGACAAAAAATAAAATAAAATAAAATAAAATAAAAAGGGCTGGGCGTAGAGTGAGTGGAAAGGTGCTGGGTTCAATTCCAGGTGCTAGAAAAAATAGACTTGCTTTTCCTAGGTTCATTTACTACCTGGCCTCCTGCTATCTCAGTCTGCTACGGGTAGCCGACTGAGGGGGAAGTGCCCCACTTCCTTCTGAGTGAGCGGCAGGGGTCTCACTTTCCCAGCGCTGGCTCCTCTCCTCTGTGTCCTCAGCTGCTGCTGGACCACCCATCCGTCTGCAGCTCTAGCTCCTCCCAGGGCTCCCAGCTTTCCCCAGGAACCTCCCTACCTCCTCCTGTCCCTCCAGCCCTGGAGTGTGGCAGCTCCTCCCGCTGCCGGCCACTGATGTGCCTCTTGCTGTTTGGCTTCTCTGCTCTTCTTTTTCCCCTCACCAATTCCCTAGATTAAATCTCTCTGTGCGAAACACCTGGAGTGGCTTCTGTTTGTCTGACTAGCCGTAATGTGTACATTGGGCATCCAGGACTTGCCTTCTGTCCTAGAACATCCTCCTCCTCGGTCCCAAGTCTGCACCCAGGCCCCTGAGTCGCTCAAGGGACTGACTGGAGCAGGCTGTAGTTTGGCGGAGCTGTTCTCAGTGCACCTGCTTCCGGTCAGGCAATGCTTCTTCTGTCGCCACTGGCTGTGACTGTGACATAGACAGAGGTGTCGCACGCTGCCTCTTCCCTCGGCCTTTCCCAAAGACGCACAGGGTGAGGAGCTATTGAGGTGAGGAAGAGGAGAAACCAGGGAAGGAGGCAAAGCAGAGCAGGGCACTGAGAGCATTCTGAAAGCTCTTTTCCCGGCCCTCAGGGTCTGCCCTGGCATGCAGGCCAAGCCTTTCGTTCTCAGCCAGCCCTGAAGGAAACCAGGATTACTCCACACCACCATGGCTGTCTCCAGTCCGACTCCTTAAGTGGGGCCAGGGACAGACTCCCCTCTGTGACAAGAGGGGAGGTCCTGCCTCTCATCCAGTGCCACAGGACTCCTTGCAGGGACTAGTGCCCGAGATTCTCCACTCTCACACTTCCAGAGCCCTTGGCAGAGGTTACTTCCGCCTCTCCTGTCCCCAGCAGGGGCTGGCCAGATAGAAAGCTCCAGCGCATCCCTGGGGCCCTTCCTGGATCTGCCCTCATCCTGGTTATGGGTCCCTGGCCCTGTCACTCAAAGCCTTCTGCCCCTCCCCCAAGGACAAGGACAAATTCTAGACTTTCTGGCCTCTTCGGGGGTGCCTGTCATGGTTTATATGTAGATGACCCCCACCCAAAGCCTCATGCGGTCATAGGTCAAGCCTTTGGAAGGTGATTAGATTGTAGGACATTATAGCTGACTCGCCCGTTAAGGGGTGGGGCCTGTCGGAAGAGGCAGGTCACTGCAGGCGTGACCCGGAAAGTTATATCTCTCTTCCGGGCTCCTCCCTTGACTTCTGCTGTTTCCTGGATGAGATGACTTGCACAGTTTTCCTCCACCGTGTCCCTCTGCCGTGTTGCTCTATCTGGGAGCCATTGGACCATGGACTAAAACGTCTGAAATTACAAGCCAAAATAAACCTGTCCTGCTTTAAGTGGTGGTTGGGTGCCAGGTATTGAGTCTCAATGATGAGGAAAGTGACTGAGACTGTGTGACCTGAGACAGAGCTACGTCCAAGCCATCGCGAAGATGGGAAGAGCCTGAGAATTCAAACAACCTTGCTCTGTGTGATACAGGTGGGGAAATCGAGGCTCAGACTAGATGGGAGCAAACGTGCCACAAATGCGCCACCAGCAGGCTGGCGGGATGCAGTGGAGGTGATGCAGGCGATGAGCTGAACCAAGGCCCCAAGGATGCGTCCTGCACCAGTGTTTGCACCAGCGCCCACACGTCACCTGTCACGCGTCTAAGACCACACACACGCCCACCCACACTGCACACACATATGTGCATCATCTGTACCCGCATGCATGCTCCTCACTGCTCATCCACAGCCACACACGGAATCACACCCACGCGCACAATCTCATGTGTGTGCCCTCTGCTCTGTGCCTGTGGCTCACCCCCTTAACCAGCGCCCGCCCTCCCCCCACCGTGCACTCCCACCGCTCTCCGTGGGACCCTTCTCTGGGAATTCAGGGCTTCCTTCGGGTGGTCCCTGGGACTAAGGGAGCACCTTGCCCATCCACCCCCAGCCCTGTCCCCTAGACTGGTGGCCTACATCCTGGGGGAGGGGGAGGGAGAGGGGGAGGGCTGCCCAGAGCTCAAGGTCCGCAGGCCAAAGTCCTGTTTGCAGGCACCCGGTGGAAGTTGCACAATCTGCGCAGGCCGCTGAGTGACTCAGTTTATTGTCTCTGGCTTCCCCTTGGCTACAGGCCCAGCCAGCGAGCTGTTTCTCTGGAAGAGGGTGAGGAGGGGGAACTGGTGGCCCCGGGACTGGCTTGGGGTGCTGCGTGTCCAAAAGAAGAGGCGCTGGCCTCAGAGCCTCAGGGGCTTCTCCTCTTCGGCCAGAACAACGAAGCCTAGGGGAGCAAGGGGGCTTGACTGGGGTCACCCAGCTAGCGGGCGGCCCAGCAGGACGCGATTCTCTCCTAATCCCTTTGTCAGAAGATCACTGAGATGCCTCAGAGTTCATTCAGCTGAGCAGGGCCACGCTGGCTGCAGAAGGAGGACCACTGAGTAGGCGCCCAACACACCCCACCCCACGCCCATATGGCTGCGTCTGTCACAGATCATGCTGCCATCAAGGATCACCAACTTTTTAATCTGTGAATCTTCCAACAACGTGCCTGAGATGAGTTTCCAAGGCATCGGGGGCCATAGCAAGTCAGGACAGGTCTGTGGGTCCCCCACCCCCTGTTCTGGTCCCTCCCTCTGTGGCCACTGGGATGTGGGATGGAGCCAAATTGGACATTCCTGAAAATCCTACACGTCTAGCGCTATTAAAGCCAGGCCAGCCCCACCTGCATCCTTCCTCCTTGCCTGCCTTTCTTCCTCAGCTTTTTCAGTGCGGGTGACCAGGTGGACCAAAGAAGGAAACCACGGTGGCCTTTGTGACACTGGAGTTCAATGGCATGGGGTAGCAGCCTGTCAGGATCAGGGACAAGTCTACATAGGTGGTAGAGCAGATGAATAACCTATCATGGACAAGAGGGGCCAGCTTTCTCCCTGGTGTGTGTGTGTGTTCCCCAGCTCTACTTAACAAGAAGATAGCACTGGGCACTCCATTCTCCCCTCTAAGGCAATCAGGCCTCTTGGAGAAGTGACTGATTCCCAGGGTTGGAGCAAATGAGCCCAGAACATCTTCTGTCAGAAAGTAAAGAAGTACTCAAAGCAGCTTTGAGTACTGGAAGGCTGAGGCAGGAGGATTGCAAGTTCAAGCCCAATGTGGGCAATTTAACAATTTAGTGTGACCCGGTCTCAAAATTAAAAACTAAAAAAGGGATAGGGATGTAACTCAATGCAAAGGCCCAAAGTTTAATCCCCAATACAATGATAACAAAGATAGAAAGAAAAGAAAAGAATAGAAAAGAAAAGAAAAGGAGGGGCTGGAGATTTAGCTCAGCGGCAAAGCGCCTGCCTGGCAAGCACAAGGTCATGAGTTCGGTTCCTGGTTCGGGAGAAAAACCAAAAAAAAAAAAAAGAAAAGAAAAAGAAAAGGAAAAGGAAAAAAAGGAGGTGAGATAAAGGAAGAGAAGAGGAAAAAGAGGAGGAGGAAGTCATCAAAGGAAGACGTTGACGTATCAGAAAGACACAGGAGCCAGCTAGCAGGGACTTTCCTGGCCAACATGGTATAATTTTAACATCAAAATAAATAATAATAGCAATGGAGTATAACACACTGAATAAAATAAATCCACACTGCTATAAACATATGAATGAATATATGAACAGTAAAGAAAGCTTTTCTTAAAGTAGAATATCAAATAATTAAAAAAAGGAAAATCACCTTCTGGGATGATTGCAATAATTATTATTTCAAGTAAGAAAATTCAAGGAATGCCAACACCCAGGGCGTGGAAGGCATGAGGAAGAGGGTATTTACACAGCACTAAGAGAGCTCCCTTCTAGGGCATACTACTGACAGAAGTAACAAAGTAACTGACAACGGAGGAAACCAAGAGAGATGCTGAAAGTTCACAGGGCTGGGATAACACGTCTACACCTACACGGGGGACTGCCCAGCCAGGTACAATGAGAAGAACCTGGGATGCATAATCACTAGGAAACCGTATAGAAAATGACCTGTCATCTTCCGCAGTGCCCAGGGCGTGGAGCTGGAGGCAGGACGGGCAGAAGCGGGTGGGAGACCTAGCAGCACCTGAAACTGGGCTGCGTCTCTTTCTCTAAGCGAGCCCACGAGGCAGACTTCACTGGGAAATCAGGACAAGAGGGACTGGTGCGCCTCGAACTGTTCTCACATATTTTCCATAACTTGAAATTTCTTAAAAGAAAATGATTTTTTTTAAATCTCAGAGAACACGACTCTGTAGCGTGGAAGCAGCCACTGGATGGATGTTTCCAGGAAAAAGAGGAAGTGAAAAGCTTCTCTGATAAACACAGCTCCTGGGCCAGGGATTGAGGCAGACTGGGGTGGGCGCCTAGAAATCAAGAGAGTGAAACACAGAAAAAGGGATAATTTTTTTTTTTGAGACTGAGTCTAGCACAGGGTGGCCTCAAAGTCATGGTAGTCCTCTTGCTTCAGCCTCCCGAGTGCTGGGATTGCAGACATGTGCCACCAGTCTGGCAACATGGATGACATATTAAAACACTGTCTAGCCAGTCGTGGTGGCGCACGCCTGTAATCCTAGCACTCACGAGGCTGAGGCAGGAGGATCATTTTGAGCTCAAGGCCAGCCTGGGCTACAAAATGAGTTCAAGACCAGCCTGAACCACATAGTGAGTCCCTGTCTCAAAAAGACAAAACAAACAAACAAATAAATACCCTGTCTAAAATAAATTAAATAAACCACAAATATCCATCAAACCAAAAATTATGATATGATCTTCTGAGGGCAATAATACCAGAAAATGCAGCAGGAAGGTTGTATGGGAAGGAAATTCATATCTTCCAAACTATAGACAGTAGTTTATATCTAAGCTGAAAATTTAAAAATAAATAGCATAAGCATAGAGGTTAATAAGGAACAAATTTGTTTCTTGTTGAACAGTGTTTGCCTCTGGTGGCTGGGAATTGAGGATAAAGGCAAATTAGACAGGAGACAGCTGTTTTTCACTGTAAGTCTTGCCAAATAAAGCACATGTCAAACTTTAATAAAAGCAAAATATAAAATTATATTTTAAATATATTTGGACAACGTGTCAACTTGACTAACAAAATTTGCAAAAGCATCCCTCAAATGCTAAAGAGCTGTTAAGACAGAAAGTTACTGTCTCAGGGATGTGGTTGTCAGTGTTCTGCTATTGTAACAAATACCTGAGATCATCCACTTACAAAGAAAGGTGGTTTACTTTGGTTCATGGTTTAAGCTCATTACTTCAGTCCATGTTTGGTTGTCTCTACGGAGGAGGCTACACAGTTTATGGCTAGCACCAGGGAGAGGGAGGAGAGATAGAGACAGACAGAGACACAGACAGACAGACAGACAGACAGGCACTGGGTCCTACAATCCAGTGCACACTCCAAATGACTTAAAATTTCCCCGTACGTCCTGCCTCTTTCTTTTTCTTCAGGTGCTGGCTATTGAAGACAGGGTCTCAAGTGTCCTAGTCCAGTGCTCTGCCATAGAGCTACATCTCCAGCCCTAGGCTTTGCCTCCTACAGTAGAGAATTAAGCTAAGAAGATGAGAACTAAGATTTTAACCCATCCACTTTTGGGGGATTCCCTAGATCCAAACTACAGCACAGGAATTTCTGAAAAAAATCAGACTAAAATGAAAAATTTCCATGTGATATTCTGGAAAGCATGTCCACAGGATATTGCATAAGAATGCTTGTGCTAGTGGAGCTGATACCTTAAGATCCTGCCATAGTGGTGTATGCCTATAATCCCAGCACTTGGGAGGCTGAGGCAGGAGAATCAATGTGAGTTCTGGGCCATCCTGGGCTACAGAGTGAGTTCAAGCTTAGCCTGAACTACATAGTGAGACTTTGTCTCAAAAAGATAATAATAATAATAATAATAATAATAATGATAATAATAATAATAATACCTTAAGAGCCTTAGCTTTCAGCCAAGCTTGGTGGCACACGCCTGTAATCCCAGCACTCGGAAGGTTGAGGCAGGAGGATCATTGCGAGTTTGACACCATCCTGGGTTACAAAGTGAGCTCAAGGCCAGCCTGAGCTGCAGAGCAAGACCCTGCCTCAAAAAGACAGAAATAAATAAATAAATAAATAAAAGATCCTTAGCTTTGGACAAGTTAGATAATCCTTGGAACACTGGTAGGAAAGGAATATATCTGTTTGAAAAATGTACATAGGATATAAGAAAAGGAGAATAGTTTTAAAGAAGTTTTTGGAAAATCAGTCAACTTGGTGTTGTGGGGCAGAGGTCCTTTCACGAGCTGTTGCAGAACTACCTGTTGCCAAACTGGTATGGAATATGACACTGTCCCCTGTCCTCTGTGCCCTGCCCGGGACCGGGCTCCAGCCTGGGGCAGTGGGGCCGGTGTGTACAGATGGGAAACTGGAGGCTGGAGAACAGACCTGCCGTGTCCAAAGCCTTACAGCCAACAAGGAACCAAACCAGACCAGGTACCAGAATGACACGGCCCGGGGTCCCTCCCGGCTCCCTCAGCCCTGGATCTCCCACCGCTGGCGCCAGACCTAATTAGAGCCTTGTTGGCCTGAGATGCACTGGGAGCCTGGTGTGCAGGGGATGCCGGGAGCCCCGCGGGTGTCATTACGGCTAATTACAGGAGTTCAGGCTTCTGCGTGGGCCGTCGGAGCCAGAGTGTCTCGGGGCCCAGTGGTCGGGAAACTGCTGCAGTCAGGAAGGGGCAGAGGCTGCCAAAGGCCCTCACACCGCGTCCTCTGCATCTACTGGGGAAAGCTGGGCCCCAGGCCCTGAGTGAGCTTCAGGAAAGCCCGAGGGAGCAGGTGTTGTCTGTCTAAGTCTCTCCGGAGGTTCTTTTCTCCTTCTTAAAACAACGTCTCAGCTGGGTGTGGCAGGTGGAGCGCAAATCAAGCCCACTTGGGCAATTTAGCAACTAAGTGAGATCCTGTCTCAAAAACAAAACCAAGATCTGGGTATGGTGGTGCACATCTGTAATCCCAGCACTCGGGAGGCTGAGGCAGGAGGATAGTTGTGAGTTTTGAGACCAACCTGGGCTACAAAGTGAGCTCAAGGCCAGCCTGAACTGCATAGCGAGACCCTGTCTCAAAAAGACAAAAAAAAAGACAATGTCTCACTATTGTGTGCTCCCTAACATTGGGGCAGGGACAGATGGTAGAAGCAACCTTTTGCACGTGGGCATGTAATACACAGGTGTTGGGTGATTTCTGTATGCCAGACATTGTTGTTCCAGGCACTGGGACTATAAGATAAAGCCCCTTGAGGAGTTTGCTTTCTAAAGGGTAGCGGGACACTGACCACCCAATAAATGTGCGATCTGCCAGGTGCTGACAAGGAGCACGAAGAAGCAGGGTGAGTGCGAGGGGCGTCTGGCCAGGGATCATGACCTGAGCAGAGAAAATCACAAACCCCTGCCTCCATCCCAAGCCCAGAGGGTCAAATGAGAGACAGCTTGGGGAGTAGAAAAACAGAGCTCATTGCCCCAGCTGTCTCTCCCTATCCTCACTTACCTCTTTTTCTCTAATATTAGTTTTCCTTTAAAAATTAAATTTTTAGAGCCAGGCATGGTGGCACACACCTGTAATCCCAGCATTCAGGAGGCTGAAGCAGGAAGATCTTTATGAGTTCAAGACCAGCCTGGGCTACAAAGTGAGCTCAAAGCCAGCCTGAACTGAATAGTGAGACCCTGTCTCAAAAAAGACAAAAAAAAAAAAAAAAAAAAAAAAAAAAAAGAATCTTCAGATTTGCACAAAAACAAAACCCAAAGCTCAGTTGCTTTGAAGAGCAAAGGTCTATTTGTCTCCTGCTTCCTGTGTCCAGGGAGAACAGGGGAGTGGGGCTGCACTCATCTTAGTCTCTTTAGGAACCAGGCTGAGAAGTGCAACCCTCGGCACCAGGCTTCAGGGTGTGCCATGCAGAGGAGAGAGCACGGAGACTCGAGCACAGACTATTAGAAGTTTCCCCTGTGGAAGTGGCATATTGGTGGCTAAAGCAAACCATGAAAGGGGCAGTGTTGAGGTTTGGGGTTTTGCAAGGGGAACAATATAACACAGGATACACATTTTATAAGATTATTTATAATAGCCACCCAAAGAATCATGTACAAGAGAGTGCAGGAAATCTGTCCACACACTAAAGACCAGAGAATCGAGCCGAGGGCCTGGATCCCACAGTAATGTCCTGCATGAATCCAGCTGAAGACCTGGAGCCCATAACAATGCCTCCCATGATCCAACTGGAGGCCCAGAGCCGATGACAATGTCTCATGCAGGTCTATTTCACGGATCTGCGCTGGGAAGGCCCAAAGGTGAGTGGTGGGAGCTAGAAAGTCTGTGCCAGCAGGATGAGGGATCTGTGCTGGCAGGCTGAGGGATCTGCACTGGAGCCAGGAAGCGACACTCAAAATAAGAACCAGAGCTTCCCCCAAAGAGTACCACAGCCGTCCTCAGGGACAGTGAGGTCCCAAGCTCCTCCGACGATCAAGATGGCCAAGTTCCCATCAGGAAAGGCAACGCAACAAGCTTCTCCAGGAGACCGAGCAGCGCACCATCTTCTTCTTCAGAGCCAGGAAGTGACGTTCAAAGTGAGGACCAGAGCTTCCCCAAAGTGAACCATAGCCATTCTCAGCGACAACAGGCCCCAAGCTCCTTCAACGATGAGACAGCCGAGTTCATCAGGAAAGCCAGCATGACGAGCTCCTCCAGGAAAACCAACAGCTCCTTACACCTTCCCTAACAGCTTCCCTTCTTCCTCCTCAGTTCTGCCACTTATGCGTCTGGCAACAATCCCCAGGTGGGCCTCCCACACCCAGCACCACGCTGGTTCAGTTCAGCTGGGAGTTACAAACTGACCACCAGCTGTCCATCCACCACAGGGCAAGAAGTGTAATCCCAGCTGCTCAAACAAAGTGAAAAGTTGGTGATGGTCGTTCACACCTACCAGCCTCCCCATCCCGTCCCCATCCATCCCTCACCCCCAGGAATAGCCTCGTCTAAAAGTTGCCATGTATCCATTTGCTCATTAATTTACTCAAAAAACTGTAATGTATATACTAATAAAGAAGAGACAGAAAAAAAGCACGAAGGAAATTAGAAAATATTTTTAGCTGAATTACAATGAAAATATAACATGCCAAAGCCTGTTTAGTGCCACAAAAGCAGAATAAATAGAAGGAATGTTACAGCATTAAATGGCTGTATTCCAAAACAACAAAGATCCAAAGTCACTTAGCTGAGCTTCCACCTTAAGGAACTAGGCAAAGAAGAATAAATTAAGCCCAAAGCAAGTAGTACAAAAGAAAGAATCGGGGCTGGGGATTTAGCTCAGCGGCACAGCGCCTGCCTGGCAAGTGCAAGGTCATGAGTTCAATCCCCGGTACCAGAAAAAAAAAACAAAAAAAAGAAAAAGAAAGAAAGAATAAAGATAATGCAGAAGCCAATGAATGGAAAGCAGAAAAAACAATATAGAACGGAAATGAAACCACAATTTGGTGCTTTGAAAATGTCAACAAAATCAGTACACATTATTACCTGGACCAATCAAGGAAAAAAAAGAAAGACACGCATGACCAATATAAAAAATGAGGAGAGCTATGCCTTCAGATCCTGAGAACATTAAAGGTATAAAAATGGGATATTTATGACCATGAATTTGACAAGTTAGATGAAAGGATAAATTCTTTTAAAGGTACAAACTACCACAGTTCATTTAAGAGGAAATAGATGAACCCACATAGTCCTACTGCAAAATATGAATTCATAGCTTGATAATTTTCCCCTGAAAAAAATTTTACCAGTGAATAACATTAATTCCATAAGTACAGTGCTCCTCCAGAGTGTAGACAGGGAAGGCATGACTCTCAACTAATTACATGAGTTCAGAACTGCCATGACTTGGGCTAGCGATATAGCTCAGTGGCACAAGCACCTGCCTGGCAGGTGCAAGGTCCTGAGTTCAATTCCCGGTACCAAAAAAAAGAAAGAAAGAAAGAACTTCCATGACTCTCAAACATGACAAAGACATTATAAGCAAAGAAAACTGGAGACCCATATCCCTCACAAATACAAGCACAAAACCTCCAACAAAATATTAGCAAACCAAACCTAGCAACATATAGAAAGAATAATACCTCTAAGACCAAGTGGAGGTTACCACAGGAATGCAAAGTTGGGGCAACATTTAAAAATCAATGTAATTTACCATATCAATAGATTTAAAAATAAAAACCAAAAGATCTTAATAAATGCAGAGAAGGCATTTGATAAAATTTGAAATCTACTGATGATTTTTTAAAAATTCTCAGAAAGCAGACATAGATAAGATCTTCCACAGACCAATGAAGAGCATCTACACTACAGCTCGTGTTGTCCTTTTTTTTTTTGTCTTTTTGAGACAAGGTCTCGCTATGCAATTCAGACTGGCCTTGAGCTCACTTTGTAGCCCAGGCTGGTCACAAACTCACAACGATCCTCCTGCCTCAGCCTCCTGAGTGCTGGGATTACAGGCATGCGCCACCAAGCCTGGCTCATGTTGTCCTTAATGGTGATAAACACAAGGCTTTTGGTTGGCTGTGGTGCTACATGTCTGTAATTCAGCACTCAGGAGACTGAGAAAATAAGATCGTCAAGTTCAAGACCAACATGGGCTACATGGTGAGTTCCAGGTCAGCCTATTTTTCCCCCAAAGTTGGAAATGATGCAAGGAAGGATTCCCACTCTTTTCACTCTTATTCAACACTGTACCAGGTGTGCTAATCAGTACAGTAAAATAAGAAAGTGGGTAAATAAGTAAATAGCCAATATCTCAAAATAAATATATATATACATAAATAAACAAATAAACTCAAATTTGTAGAGAACATGGTTATCTATGTAGAAAAATTCCCAAAATTTACTAAAAACCTAAAATAAACCATGAGAATTTAGTGGCTGGGTGTAGTGGCACTCACTTGTAATCCCAGCACTTGGGAGGCTGAGGCAGGAGGATCATTAAGAGTTTGTGACCAAAGGGCCAGGGATATAGCTCGGCAGCACAGGCGCCTGCCTAGCAAGCGCAAGGTCCTGAGTTTGATTCCCGGTACAAAAAAAAAAAAGCGAAACATACATTTCCCCCTATTATTATGTTATCCTTCTTTTACTCTTTAAAATTAAAAAAAAAGAAGAAGAAAAATCTCACAAAAAAGAGTTTGTGACCATCCTGGGCTACGAAGTGAGCTAAAGACCAGCCTGAACTGCATAGTGAGACCCTGTCTCAAAAAGACAGAGAGAGAGAGTTTAACAAGGTTGCAGGATACAGGTCTAATATGTAAAAATCAATTGTATTTCTATATAGTAGCAGTGAAAGTAGAAATAAAAAACCAGTATTTACAATAGCATTAAACACTTGAAAAATTAAGAGCTAAATCTAATAAAATAGGATTTGTATGCTGAAAACTGAAAATCATTGCCAGGGTAAATCCAAGATGACCTAAATGTGTGGAAAGATGGATCCATGTTCACAGAAATTACTCAGGAGTTTAACAAAATATTAGCCATTTTCGAGGAATCATGTCAATTCTTCCTCTATTGATTATGGTCAATACAATCATAATCAAAATTCCGATAGGCTTTTTTGTATATATTGAAAAATTGATTCTAAATTATGTATGGAAATTTAGAGGACATAAAATAGGCTCAAAAATTTAAAGAAAAATTTCAAAACAGAGTAGTAGTGGTACAAGATTTGACCTAGGGTCAATGGAACAGAATAGAACATTCAGAAAGAGACCGAGGGGTCTGGGGATTTAG
>NW_004955419.1:3832536-3852010 GCF_000276665.1 Chinchilla lanigera | reverse complement strand
TTTTTTTTTTTTACAAGAGACCAAGATGAGTCAGGGAGAAAGAAAAAAATTTTTTTTCTCTTTTTGAGTGCTGGGATTACACAACCATGCCTGGCTTGGAAAAGAAATAGTGCAGAGACAATCAGATATCTGTATCCGAAATACCCCAAAAGAACCTTAACTCTCACAACATACAAAAATTAACTCAAGGGGGCTGGGGATTTAGTTCAGGGGCACAGCACCTGCCTGGCAAGTGTGAGGTGCTGAGTTCAATTCCTGGTACCCCCCTCAAAAAAAAAAAAAAAAAGAAAGAAAATGAGAAGAGCCGGGCATGGTGGTGCTCATCTGTAATCCCAGCACTTGGGAAGCTGAGGCAGGAGGATCGTCATGAGTTTGAGGCCAGCCTGAGGTATATAGTAAGTTCAGGTCCAGCCTGAACTGCACAGCAAGACCCTGTCTCAAAAAGCAAAAAGAAATTTAAAAAAAGAAAAAGAAAAAAGAAAGGAAAGAAAAGGACAAACCAAAGACTGGGAGAAAATGTCTGATAACTAACCGGTATTCAGAATTTTAAAATAACTTATAATTAAATAATGAGAAGATAAACAACCAAATAATAAAATGAGCAACAACTCCAAGAGACAGTTCTCCAAAGAAGATATATGGCTAGCAAATAAGGACATAAAATGTTTATTACTATTCTTAGATGAAAATTAAAGCCGTGTTAAGCTAGCATTTCACACCTACAGAACAGCTTTTTTAAAAAAGGCTTTTTGTTTGTTTTTTTTTGAGACAGGCTCTCACTATGTAGCCCAGGCTGGCCTCGAACTTGCAGCAATCCTCCTACCTCAGCCTCCCTCAGCGGGGATTACAGGCGTATACCACTATGTCCTACTTCAGACCAGCTACGATTTTAATCCTTAACAATACCAAGAGTTTGAGCCAGGCGTGGTGGCACACACCTGTAATCCCAGCACTCAGGAGGCTGAGGCAGGAGGATCGTTGTGAGTTTGAGGCCAGCCTGGGCTACAAAGTGAGCTCAAGGCCAGCCTGAACTGCATAGTGAGACCTTGTCTCAAAACACAAACAAAAAAACAAAAGAACAATACCAAGGTCTGGTCTACTCTAGAACAAATAGCACATACACTGCTGTAGAAATTGAATAGCCACATTGGAAAATAGTTTTTTATTTAGTTAATAGAAGAACCATGCAAACATTATGCTAATGAAAGAAGCCAGTCACAAAAGACTCCATATCGTGGTATTCCATTTATATGAAATTTCTAAAGCTGACAAATCCAGACGCACAGAACATAGATTCCTAGTTGCTTAGGACTGGTTGAGGGAGGGATGGTTTCTCTTTTGCTGATGAAAATATCCTAAAGTTGACTGTGAGTGATGGCTGCACAGATCTATAACTACATTCTTTCTTAAAATGTTAAATTTTACATTTTAAATGGGTGAATTGCAGGGTGTGAAAATAACATCTCATTTAAGCTGTTGTGTAAAGCATGGAGCCTAGTGATTCTTCTCAGCCCTCCCGCTCCAATTCCAGCTCTGTATTTTTCTTCCCTCCCAGTGTTTCTTGGCTGTCCCCAAGCAATTCCTCTTCCCAGGTCCCCATCTTTGCCTGCTTTTACCAATGGTCCCTCTTATGCTTTGGCTGGTGACCCAAACCGCCAAAGAAATAGTTCTGCTGCGGTCTGGCAGGCGGTGGGGAGCCATCAGAGGGTAGCGCAGAGATCCCTTTGCCCTGGGCAGGCTGCGGACTCCCAAGCGAGGGCAGAAGAGCAGGGTCTTGGGCTACAGGGTCCACAGAGGGGCTTGTCCAGGGGCAGCCAGTGCAGCCCGGCCCCTGAGAGTGAGTGTGCCTTATACTATTATCTTAAGGTAAATATATGTGACCTAAGATCTGCCAATCAAACCATTTTAAAGTTATGAGTTGTTTTGTTTTTGTTTTTGTCTTTTTGAGACAGGGTCTCACTATGTGGTTCAGGCTGGCCTTGAGCTCACTTTGTAGCCCAGGCTGGTCTGGAATTCACAACAATCCTCCTGCCTCAGCCTCCCGAGTGCTGGGATTACAGGCATGCACCACCATGCCCAGTTACAGGTGTTTTTTTTTTAACCTACTTTTTATCTTTATAGGTTTGCCTCTTCTGGGCATTTATGTAAATAGAATCATACAACATGTGGCTTTTTTTGGCAGGGAGGTTTGAGACAGGGCGTCCTTATATAGTTCAGGCTGGCCTTGAACTTACTATGTAGCCCAGGCTGGCCTCAGACTTGTGGCAATCTTCCTGCCTCAGCCTCCCGTGTGCTAGGATTACAGGTGTGCACAGTCACACCAGCAACAGGCAGTATTTTCCTGGGCTTTCTTCCCTCAGCATAATGTGTTTGGGTCCATCCGTGTTGTGGTTGTGTCAGTGCTCTGTTACTTTTGGTGACTGAATAATATTCCACTGTCGGCACAGACCACATTGTGTTTATCCAGTCATTTCTTAGTGGATATTTTAATTCTTTCTACTTCTGGACTATTGTGAAGAATGCTGCTCTGAATATTTGAACATTTGTGCAAAAGTTTGGTTTTTTGCTTTGAGCATGCATTTTCAGTTCTTTTGGGTATAAGCAAGTGAGGAATTGCTGGGTCAGTCATAACTCCATGTCTTCTTACATTTTATCCCTGGGCGCCATGCCGGCCTCACCCTTCACAGGCCTGGGACTCAGTGTCCATTGACAGTCTCTGTCCTAATGCCAGCACCGTGCTCGTCCCCATCCCCAGCTTTGGGGCAGAGGAGTTGACACAAGCGATGGGCCCAGGGCATCCAGGGAAGCCAGGGCCGGAGAAAGGAGGCGAGGGCAGCGCGTGGCACCTTGGCTGTCATGGTCGGGCGTGGACTCCGCCCTGGGACGCACAGGGCGCAGGCCCGCAGGGGCTGCCTCTGAGCTGGGGGAGGGTTTCCAGCTCCACCTTGACAGGGACACAGCAAGAGGGCTCCAGCATTCGCTCCAGGACAGAGCCGGGCAAGCCACTTCCACCCTCAGCCTCTCAGTTAGGAAAAGGAAGCAAACCCTTACCTGCTGGGCACCGGTAAGGCCCTGGGTGGGAATCTACCGGCATCTACGTTCCCTGAACACCGCATCTCAGTCCCAGTCCGAAGGGGGCTCCAGCGAGGCGTGGAGAGTTGTGTGGTGTTGAATGCACAGGAGGGTGGCGATTTAAAGGAAGTGGCCATGGTCTGCCTTCTCCCTCTGGCCAGACCGTCATCTCCATCGAGGAGTCCTGGGTAATCATGACTATGGAGGAACAAGAAAACAGCCTGTTGCTAGACACAGGTGCAAGTCTCTCGGTCCTTCTTTTCAATCCTGGCCTTCCTTCCAGCCATCATACCTCAGTGAAAGGAGTCACTGGTGAGGAGGTAATATGCTATTTTTGACAACTCTTAGGCTGTAACTCCTTAATAGGTCCTTCTTGCATATCTCTGTCTTCCTGAGAAACCACTCTGAAGATACCACCACGTATTACAGCAGCCATTGATATTTTCCTACTAATCTATCCATAACTGTGTAAAGTTTGTAATGTTCCTATCCTATTTCATAAATGGATGTATGTTTATTATTATGTGTTTCCTACAACAACCATTGAGAAGAGTTAATGATTTTTCAGTAGGTCACTCATGTATAGCTCTATTTATTTTCTTTAGAAGCCACTTTGAAGATACCAAAGTATAGCACAACAACTCTTGATAATCTCCTACCTCTTTTGTCTCTAACGCACTATTATTTGTCTATTTGTTTTCCTGAGAAACTATTTTGTAGACAATAATATGTAAAATGATAACCATTGATAATTTCCTACCATTTTGTCTGTAATTTGCTAAGTCCCCCCTATTATTATGTTATCCTTCTTTTATTCTTTAAAATAAAAAAAAATAAAAATAAATAAAAAAAAGGAAGTGGCCATGAATCCTCGGCCGTGACTCTGGAGAAAGCCAGGAGGGCAGAGGGAAAGGCAGGCGGAGGCTCCAAGTGAAGCTGCAGCTTGGGAAGGCAGGGCGACCTGGGGGTCTTTGCTGGGGACTGTCAGTTTACCAAGACCATCAGGGAAGGGCAGGGAGGGGCGGACCTTCCCCAGAAGAGCAGGGGTGACACTAATACGGTCCCTATTAGTGGAGGAACAGAAGCCCAGGCCAGGTTCCGCCGTTGAATCTTCCCAGCACAACAATCCCTTCATTTATAGACGAAAGGTCAGAAAGTAAACCAGTTTTTCACAAGCGAAGCATCAGGCCAGTATCTGCACCCGGATCTCATGACCAAGACACCCGAATCCTCCTGAGAGGAACAGAGGCAGGGCGTGTCAGCAGCGTCTGGGTCAGTGCTTGTGACCCCGGGGGAGGCACACTGTGTCTTCTCTTTTTGGTTTATCCTGGAAAGTCCCACGTCTTTTGCAGAATGGCTTCCTAATATCCTGTCTGGAATTTACAGCAAGGGCAGCCAAAGGCCAGGATTAACTTGGAGGCCTGAGGAGGGGTCTCAGGGCAAGGGGCTGCCTGTTCTGGGGGCCTCCATGACCTGGGCACCTGCAGGTTGGGTGGAGCAGGCCTGTGTTCCTCTCCCCTAATCCCTGCTGTCCTGAGCAGGGTCTGCAGGCCGGGCCGAGTCCCCTGAGCCCAGGCTGCCCTTGGCCAAACCATCCTCAGTTGAAAGAGATGAACGGGAAGAGTAGGGACTTCAGAATTAGCCCCAGTTCTATCCCAGACTTGCTGTGTGACCTCTGCTGATTTCCCTCACTTTCCGCACTTCCATTTCTCCATCTATAAAATGGGACCACGAGGGGCATGGTCTGCCACACGCCTGTAATCATGCATGCCTGTAATCATGGCACTCAGGAAGCTGAGGCAGGAGAATCACTATGAGTTTGCAGCCAGCCTGTGCTACGTAGTATGTTCAAGGTCAGTCTGAACTACATAACAAGACCTTACCTCAGAAAAAATGAATAAATAAAATAAAAATAAAATGGGATTAATATTCACCAGAGGGAAGGAATGAGCTGATGTGAGACTACATGACCAGGTGACAGAAGGGAAGCACTTCCTACAGGGAACAGGAGCTATTAAGAGCTTGCCCAGAACTCCTCCAGCTGCTAGAAGCTCCCTTCCAAGGAGCTGAACCTGTGCCCACAGTGCCCACTCTTGCCTGGGCACTGGCTTAGCCAGTCATGGTCCCTGTGCCTCTGAGCTCGTGGTCTAGAGAGACAGGCAGATCAAAGTGACCAGGAGCTGCACTTGGGGCCGGGAGAGCCCAGGGGCCAGGGAACACTTACCAGTGGGAAGTTGAGTCTGACCAGTGAGAAAGGCTATCTGCTGCAAACAATCAGTAGGACCTCTGAGTACCTACCAGCTAATTATTAGTGCCCTGGGCAGGGGGCATTTGATTTGGCTCCTGATGGATGAGTAGGAGTTCTGGCAGGTAGGGAAAAAGGCACTCCAGGAAGAAAGAGCAGCATTTATTCAAGCACAACAACCCGGACGAATCGCTCTCCTGGACATCCTAATGGCTCCCAACACACAGCCCTACAACAGAAGACAGGTTAACAGGAGAGAAGCAGAGCGCTTGTATCTGATTGCAGTGTACATGGCCCAAGAGCTTCGGTGTGAAGCTCAGAGAGTCACATTGGATGATCCATTCTCATGCTTAGGGTCAATGACAGCGAAGATAGTGGTACAGAAATGCAATTGGAGCCTGGTGTGGTGGCACATGCCTGTAATCCCAGCACTCGGGAGGCTGAAGCAGGAAGATCGCTGCGAGTTCGAGGCCAGCCTGGGCTACAAAGTGAGCTCAAGGCCAGCCTGAACTGCATAGAGAGACCCTGTCTCAAAAAGACCAAAAAGAAATGCTACTGGACAGAAAGGGTGTGAGTTCATGGAAACAGACCGGGTGAGGGAACCCGGCAAAGGCTGCCTGTTCGCATGCTTTTTGGCCCCTCCAGGCTAAGGTTCTCTCCCCCTGGTGTGGGGTGCAGTCCTTTCTGGAACAGGGGTCTCAGGGCCGACAATCAAACAAAGTAGGTGGGAGAACTCCTCTTGGCCACCTCTTACACAGAAATGCAGGGCAGCAGCGATATTTTTAGGTTTATGGCTGACTTTGGGGAGCAAGAGGTCCTGGTTTCTAGGACCTGCCTTGGGGAAGAGGAATTCTAGTTCCTTTAGTTTCCTTGGGGGAGAAGGTGAGAGAAGGACAGGAAAGGAGGAGAAAGTCAGAGAGGTTTTGCTTGTGAGGCCTTCCCATCTGGGGGCACAGTTTCTTTTTTCTTTTTTGAGATAGGTTCTCACTGTGTAATTCAACCTGGCCTCAAACTTGCAGTGATCCTCCCGCCTCAGCCTCCTGAGTGCCAGGATTACAGGCTCAGGTACCCCTTCTGAGACCAGTACTTGGCCAGGTATGGCTGGAGCAGAGACTGCACTGGAGTGAAGGGCAGGAGAGAGGGCAGAGAGGCTCTTGAATGGTACTAGGGGAGCGGACACAGTCAGGACATCTGTGACGTGGCATTGCTCCATAACAACAAGAGCCGCTACGGAAGCATCAGGGTCTGGACACTACTCGCTTCCCAGGCCCCGGACATCTCCTGGGGCAGAGCTGGACGGGGTCTGGGCACAGGCTCCATCCTTGGCAGAAGGGCTGGTGAGGGTGGTCTAGGAAGAGAGGCTCAGTCAAGGGCCTCTAAAGACAATTCAGGGAAAGCCAGGAGTGGTGGTGCACGCCTGTAATCCCAGCACTCGGGAAGCTGAGGCAGGGGGATCATTGTGAGTTCAAGGCCAGCCTAGGCTACAAAGTGAATTCAAGGCAACCTGAACTGCATTGCGAGACCCTGTCTCAAAAAGAAAAAAAAAAAAAAAAGATAATTCAGGGAAACTGAGGCAGGCTTCCAATGTAAGGGTGGTTTATGGATAGCTTAGTTATTTAGAAAGATTATAGGCAGTCAGACAGGGCTGTGTCTTCAAAAGATCAGTGCAGAAGACAACTGTGCCTTGTGGGGGGCATTCACTGAAGACCAGACTTCAAGAAAAGAGGAGTGACTACACCCATATACTTCACCTAGGGATGAACAGCAGGACTGATATTCTAAGTAGGCATCATGCCAGGCGTGGTGGCACACACCTGTAATCCCAGCACTTGGGAGGCTGAGGCAGGAGGATTGTTGCGAGTTCGATACCAGCCTGGGTTACAAAGTGAGCTCAAGGCCAGCCTGAACTGCATAGCGAAACCCTGTCTCAAAAAAAAAAAAAAAAAGTAGACATCAATCACCTTGAAGTGAATGACCAAACCTCCTTAACCCACCCCTTCTAGGAAAGTCCTGTCCACCCCCTGTGCTCTTGCTGTGTGGCTTGCTTCCCAATTTGATCCCATTTAATCAGCATTACTTAAGGAATTATACTTGTTATCTTATTAGCTGACTATGGTTCTGTCCCACCTCGAACCCGCCTCACGTTGTGGCTTTGCTCAACAAAACACCTTTGAGAAGTGGGGTCGGCGGGCTACCCACTCTCCAGGCCCCCTTCTGTCTTTCATAGACAGAGGTTTTCTTTCTGTCAATAAATTCTTCCTGGGGCTGGGGATTTAGCTCAGTGGCACAGCGCCTGCCCGGCAAACGCAAGGTCGTGAGTTCGATCCTTGGTACTGGGGGGCGGGGGGGGAACCTCAAAAAAAAAAATTCTTCCTACTCCTAACCTCCTGTTGTTCGAATTCATTCCTTGATTTTAGAGAACGTGAACACGGCGTTTCGGACATCTAGCAGGTTGGGAGATTCTTCCCCTTGTGTCACTGGGACCAATGTAGCGGCAGTGGAGGTGCTGGAGACCCAGATTCCCCAGGCTCTTGATCTCACCTCTGTAGTAGCATTGAGGATTCCTGCCTGCTCAGGAAAAACTCAAAGACATTTGAGAATGAGGTGCCTGGTTCTAGCACAAACCCTGCTTGTTGCTTATGCACTGTGATCTCTTTTCTTGCAGTACTGGGGATTAAATCCAGGGCCTTTACACTGAGCTACACCCTCCAGCTAATTTTTTAAAAATTTTTTAACTTTGCGACAGGATTTCACTAAATTGCTAAGTTGCAGAGACTGGACTTGAGCTTGCAATCCTCTTGTCTCAGCCTGGAGTGCTAGGCTCACAGGACTACACCACTCGAGCTGGGGATTTAGCTCAGCGGCAAAGCACCTGCCTGGCAAGTGCAAGGTCATGAGTTCGATTCCTGGTACCAGAAGGAAAAAAAAAAGGAATACACCACCATGTCCAGCTACTATGTGACCTTGAGTCAGCCACAAACCTTCTCCAGGCCTGCAGCAAGAGAGAGACTTCCAGGGCCGGGGATATAGCTCAGAGGCACAAGTGCCTGCCTGGCAAGCGCAACGTCCTGAGTTTGATTCCCGGTACAAAAAAAAAAAAAAGGAGAGAGAGAGAGCGCCTGCCAATTTCTCCTCAGAGATGAGGAGTGTCTCACACCAGTGACTCCGGCAACAAAGGAAATGCAAGGGTTTGGGACCAAGCTGTGCTTGAATCCCAGCTTTCAAAGGCCCAGATGTTGAACTCTGTGCGCTCAACGCAGGGCCTCCATGCGCTCACCTGAGGAATGGGGACTTGATCGGCAAAGTCTATAGCATATGGACTAAAGAAGAGAACTCCAGCCCTGGAGACGGGCAGGAAAGAGGAAGCTCTCTTCGGCCTTTGCCGCAGGTCCATTCGGCAATCCCAGGCTTTTGCTAATGCTGGAGGCCGGCGGCCAGTGAGGAGGGAACCAAATCATTTCTTTTTCTCCAGGGACACTTTGAAGGGAGGAACTATTGGTGCTAAACAACCGTAAACCTGCGCTGTCCTGGGCAAAGGGAAATTTAGAGATAGAGAAATTGAGATGGAGGATGAAGATGAGCAGGTGCCAGAGGAAGAGCCTGGGAGAGAGGGCGTCAGGTGCCCAGCTGGCTCTCAGAAGCCTTTCTGTGATGTCCCAATCATTGCCCTCCCCAGGGTCCCCCAAGAACCTCAGAAAAGAGCTGCGCTGCATTTGATGGATAAATTTGCACAATCTTCAGCTTGGTGGTGGTGGCTGCTGCTTTTTTTCTGGGATGGGACTTCCTTCCAGACTGGTCTCTGGTTGGGAAGAGGACGGTGCACTGCAGGTGGGTTATGCAAAACAAGAGGCTTTTACGATGCTGAGAAGACAGTAGCTGCTCAATAAATTTCCAGCACCTTCCGTTTTCACCAGAAGCGCCCTTGCACAGGGAGCCTGGCCCACCGATGCTTGGGGCCCCAGCACAACCATCTCCTTGTTACTCTCCAACTGGCCTCGGCTCCTGGCTCCCGGCCATCCCCGTGCAGGAATTCCCAGCCTCTGAGTGCAGGAAGCCACGGGAGCCCAGGGCCTGGCCGTTTTCCATTTCCTTCCCCTTCCTCTCCAGTGGGGGCTGGGCCGGGCTGCAGCTGGCCAGGTCAGGGACTCTTCCCGACTGCTTCTCTACAAGACCCGCCGCATTCCTCCACTCTTAATGTTTCCTCTGGGAACACGGTTTACAGAAACCCGAGCCACCCAGCGCTCCGTGCAGGCCTGAGGAGGTGGCCCAGGCAGCCGGGGAGAGGGGCTCCGCTCCGCTTTGGCTCTGTGGAAACAGAAACCCAAGACTTCTGCTCCCCTCTCAGCTGCTCTGGCCTTCTAGGCCAGCAGCAAAAGAAGAGTGCCGGCTCTGGCTAAAGCCACTTAGGGAGAGGGCCTGGAAAAAGAAAGCAGTCGTCACAGTTGGCAAGGCCATGTCTACCAGATGAGAAGTTTCTCACGCTGGCATCCCTTCGGTGCCCTTTGGGGCTTCTGAACAACAGGACAGACAGCAGGACCAAAACCAACCAGAGAAGTGAAGCTACTAGTGCAGGGTCACACAGCCTGGAACTGGAAGGGCTGAGGTTCACATGAAGGCTGACTCCACAGTACCACACAGGCTCCAAGTCCCTGTCCCCCAGACGGAGCTGTCACGTCTCCCGCAGCACACCGCCCCCGGCTTAGATGTGAATTCCACCCATTAAGCGTTTATGCATCCCATTGACATACAGCTACTCCATCCCCTCGACCCTCTTGAAATATTTTGTTTTGTTTTGTTTTGTTTTGAAATAGGGTTTCGTTGCGCAGCCCAGGCTGGCCTTGAACTCATGACGTCCTCCTGCCTTCACCTTCTGAATGCTGGGTTTATAGGTACGATGCCACCATGCCCAGTTTGTCCTCTTGAATTCTTTGAGACAGGGTCTAGCTATGCAGTACAGGCCTTTTTTCTTTTTTCTTTTTTTGTCTTTTTGAGACAAGGTCTCACTTTGCAGTTCAGCTGGCCTTGAGCTCACTTTGTAGCCTAGGCTGGCCTCGAACTCACAACAATCCTCCTGCCTCTGCTTCCCAAGGGCTGAGACTACAGGGGTGCACCACCCCGCCTGGCTGTCCTCTTGAAATCTTAAAAGTCCTACCTCATTAAGCCCCAAAGGAACATTAGAAATTAAAATGTGTCCAATTCCTTCTCCTACAGATGGGGAAACTGAGGCCCAGGCAGGGGATACAACTTGTTATGTCGGACCCCATGGCCCTAGGATGAGGTATGCGTCAGTGGAGTCTTGTCAGGCAGGTCTAGACTCGGTCCTGGCACTGCCATTGATTTTCTGGGCAACCGTGGCCAGTAGACATCACGGAGCCTCAGTTCCCCCATTAAGTGAGGAGCAGACTGCTTTCATGCGAGTGGGGAGTGTTGCTGCAAAGATTAGCGTCGGGTGCTTAGCTCAGTCCTTAGCAGGGTAGAATGCGGTGGTCCCCTTCCTCCCCTCAAGGGGTCGCAGCCAGCAACGCTAACAGACACATTAATGAGACAAGCAGGACAATTCAGTTAGGCATAGTTTTATGGAACTCAAGAGGCTTCAGAGTGAAAACACAAAGACACAAGGGATAATACATAGATTTTTAAAAAATGATTATTGTATACTTAGGCTCAAGGAAGCATGAACATCTATGTAGAAATGTTTTTCTTTCTAGTGTTATGCTTTGCTGTTGCGTTGTTTTTTGAGACGGGGTTTTGCTTTGTGATACAGGCTGGTCTTGAACTTGCAGTAATCTTCCTGCCTCAGCCTCCTGAGTACTGGGATTACAGGTTTATGCCACCACCCCGCCCCCCCCCCCCCCAGCAAGCAGCCGTGTAGCAATGTGATAGGACAAAAGGACTGCGGGTGAATGAAAACAGGCCTGTCTGTTCAGATTCCTCTCAGCCTCTCTGGGCGCATTCCTGCCTCAGTGGGTGTGGGGCGGGACCCCAGGAATGAGACTGTTCTGACCTGCTATCAGATCAGGGCCAATGGGACTCTCTCCTTGCGGCCAGCTCCGGGTCAGATAGGCAGGGGAGGGTTAGAAGGGTTGTTTTCCAGTTTCTGTCTGGCTTTGGAAAAAAGGGATTCTGGTTTCTGGGATTTGCCTTAGGGAAGAATTCTCTATCTCCTGCTTGCCTTAGGGGAGAGCGAGCCTTGAGCGCAGGAGGGCGGGAGAAGGTCTAGTTCTAAGGCTGCTTGGAGACCTTCCATCCTCCTTTGGTTTAAAATACTGTACTCAGTACGCCAGGCGCCATACTTCAGGATACTGTCTTCTGAGCGCCAGCAAAACGACAATTGAATGTGAACGCTCTGAAACAGGAGCCGCCCCTTTATTGTGCGGGGAGGGGTGCGGGGGGGGGGAGGACAGATAGGACCAGCGGTGGCGAGAGGTGGTTTGCACTGGCTGGTGGGAGCTGACGGTGAGGTAAAGGCTGGGCGATGACTCAGCGGCATGGAGCTTGCCTCACATGTGCAAGGCCCCGGGTCCGATTCTGTCACGGCAAAAAAACAAAACAAAACAAAAAGTGGCTTGTTTAATATGTGGGGATTACAAGGTGGTTGCTGGTAACTTGAAATTAGCCATAGTGGGAGCATTTTGACTTTGGGGCAGAGCCAGAAGTCACACAGCGCCTCGTACAGTGAATAAGGTGGATGAGGACACACGTGAGGTTTTTATGAGCCCGCATTTCCATTTGCACCTCGGTCAGCAGCAGCATTCACTGCCTTTTTGATCAGATTTGATAAAGAAAGTGACAAGAACATGGGCTAAGTGTGTTCAAAGTGAGGCAGAGTATTTTGAGGGTGATTAATCGCAATGCCTTTTACTATAACAAGTAAGTTATTAATTTAAATATTTACTGTATAATTTAGCAAAGCTGACAAGTGGATTTTATTTTATTTTATTTTATTTTTTGTCTTTTTGAGACAGAGTCTCACTGTGCAGTTCAGTTTGGCCTTGAACTCACTTTGTAGCCCAGGCTGGCCTTGAACTCACAATGATCCTCCTGCCTCAGCCTCCTGAGTGCTGGGATTATAGGCATGCACCACCACGCCTGGGCTTGTATTCTTTTTTAAACGCAGGCCTATAGGATAGGATTTGTGGCCTGGGATATAGCTCAGTGGTATAGGCACTTGTCCGGCAAGGCTGAGGTCATGAGTTTGATTCCCAGTACCAAAAAAAACAAAGGGTGGGATTTGCCAGTAGCAGGAAGTAACGCATCATTAGGTTTTCAGCTGACTGTGTGTGTATATTCACAGTGAATTACAGCTGTGCTCTGCCCCTGCTGTATGGCCTTAGGCAAGTCACTTTACCTCCCTGAGCATTTTTCTATCCAGGCAGAGAAACTGAGACAAATACTGAGCTCTGTGCGTACCCATGGAGCATGCAGGGACAGTTAGATGACACAATGGGAAACGCAAGCTGCCAGACTGTGACTTGGTAAGGTTGCATTATTTTCAGCCTCAGCACCCAAAGGCTGGGGGTGGGGCTCTGCGGCAAAGAGCCCTTGCCTAGCATGCGTTTGGGCCTGGGTTCTGTCCCCGGCACTGCAAAACCCAAAACACATTAAAAGCCAGAGTGAAGGCCTCAGAAGGAAGTTTCTTCTCTGACCTCCTCCTGCCCTTGGGTCTCCCACCCTCCTTTCTCCCCCAAGGCAGTCCATAGGGACAAGCATTCCTCTTCCTCAGTGAGTCAGAGGAACCACACTCCCTCCCCAATGTCAGATGTAAATTCACAAACAACTACTGTGTCACCCATCCCTGGGCCAGGAAGAAATTCTCTGCCCCACCTTGTCTGATAGGACATGGGCCGATCACCATTATTTCAGAAGGGTCCATGCTGGGCTTAGCGCACACCTGTGATCCCAGCACTCAGGAGACTGAGGCAGGAGAATCGCCAGGAGTTTGAGGCCAGCCTGGCCTACTCAGTGAATTCAAGGCCAGCCTAAATTATATAGTGCAACCCCGTCTCAAAACAAACAAACAAACAAGCAAACCAGAAGGAATCCTGCCACACACAGGAGGCGGAACCTGACAGACAGGCCTTGCTGGTGTCCCCCTCACTGTCACTGTGAGGTCACTGCTTTTCGCCCCATCACGTTTCCACAATCCGCTGGCACCTCATGAAATCAAAGCAGAGAGTTCACCCTGGGTCTTTGGTCTGAAGGCTCCTGTGTCATGCGCACACACTTGCTCTCCTTTTTTCTTGTTACCTTGTCTTTTGTTTTAGGGTGATGGATGAGGAAAGGGACCTTGTATCTCTGAATCAGAAGCTGGTGAGAAAGATGTTCTCAACTCCAGCTCCTGAGGGAGGAACTGAGGCTCTGCGAGGTGAAACGCCCACCCAAGGCCACCTGCTAGGGGGTGTCAGGGCTGTGCTCTGAACCCTTGAGCCGCTCGGCTCCACAGCTGGGCTCCTTGGAGGGCCCCTGGGCCCGCTGATGACAAAGCTTGGGTTGCGGAGTTCGGTGCCAGGACTCAGGCAGACAGTGAGGTGGCAGCCAGGGTCTGCCTGAGCCACTCCTCGGAGCCCGGCCTGCAGCTCTGCACCACGTGTACCTCCTTCCTCAGGGCTCAGACTCCATCCTGCTTGAGAGAATCCCCCAAAACAGGGCCCACTAGGACCTAGACCCGAAGACTGCCCTGTGAAGTGGGGAAGGGTATCCCTTCCTGGCGAGGGCCTGGTCCTTGCTGCTCTCATGCCTGACATGGGGGCGGGGCGGAGTTGGGGAGGGCAGTGGCCAGGCCCCTGTAAGCCCCTTGTCAAACCTGAAGCAAGCCAGGTGTGGTGGTGCACTCCTATAACCCCAGCACTCTCAAGGCTGAGGTAGGAGGATCGTTGTGAGTTCAAGGCCAGCCTCAAACATACGTAGTGAGTTCCACCCCCTGCACTTGACGCTGCCCATTCCCTTTGGACTCTCCTTCTCCTCTAAGTCTCCCCTCACGCCCTCCCCGGACCTCAGCATTTGATTCTTCTTTAAACATCTGTAGGAATCCGATCTCGGGCTACCACTCCAATCCCGAAAGAGGGGCTGACTGCTGCCATTTAACAAACAAGGAAACTGAGGCCCAGAGACAAAGAGGCAGGCCAGGTGTTCAAGTCTCTGAAGAACTCACATCTGGGCTCTCTTGACAGCGCTACAGATGCCGAGGGGTGAGCTAAGGCGTATTAGCCCCAAAGCCAGACCTCAGCATGGAGAGACTCCTTCTCACAGCCTTCCCAAAGTCTTGTTTTTCTTGTCCCCTAATAAGACCCTAAGTCCTTAAGGGCAGGGGCCATGGCTGGAACTCCTGCAGTGCTTAGGTAAGTGCACAGAGCAGGGACTTGTTCCACGGAGATTAAATACACATATTTTGTTTTGTTTTGTCTTTTTGAGACAGGGTCTCACCAAGCAGTTCAGGCTGGCCTTGCGTTAACCCCAGGATGGACTCGAACTCACAACGATCCTCCTGCCTCAGCCTCCTGAGTGCTGGGATTACAGGCCTGTGCCACCATGCCCAGAAAATACACATGTTTTGAAATGCTACACAGTCATTAAAAGGACATAACTCTTTCTGGAGCAATAGCAAATTGTCTCCAAGGGGTGAAGAAAGTACAAGGTGTGTAATAGTAGGGGTTATATACAAACATTTACATTAAAAAGTAAGAAAAAATAGACACATAGGTATGTCTACCTGTCCAACCCTCTACCCACTTGTCCGTCTGTCCGTCCATCCATCCATCCATCCATCCTTGCACAAATCACATTGAGAACAGAGCCTATTTGGCAACACTGATTCCCTCTCAGGTCAAGGGAGGGGCAGGGACAGGAAGGTACTTTTAACCTTGTATCTTGAGCCGGGCATGGTGGCCCACGCCTGTAATCCTAGCACTTGGGAGGCTGAGACAGGAAGATCATTGTGAGTTTGAGACCAGCCTGGGTTACAAAGTGAGTTCAAGGCCAGCCTGAACTGCATAGCGCAACCCTGCCTCAAAAAGACAAAAAATAAAATAAAATAAAATAAAAAAGAATCCACTTGTCATCTTTGCCTATTTCTGAATTATACAAAGGATGATTAAATTATACAGTAAATATTTAAGTTATAAACTTACTTATTATAGTAAAAGGCATTGTGATTAATCACCCTCAAAATACTCTGCCTCACTTCGAACACATTTAGCCCATGTTCTTGTCACTTTCTTTATCAAATCTGATCAAAAAAAGAAAGAAAGAAAAACCCCAAAACCTGTATCTTTCTCTACAGTTGAGCTTTGAACTTTTGCCAAGCATTATCTATTCAAGAAATAAACATTTTAAACCTTGAACACAGCTCAAAACAGGCTTGCTATTTTTAAAAAGTGAACCTCGCAGTAGTGTGTGGGTGGGGTGATGTTCAGAAATTTCCCAAGATGCACCAGGCCACACGCACTCCTAGAAGGCCAAGGCGGACAGGGCCCTTGGAGACCCAGTCCCATTTCTCCAGTTGGGCACTGGCTACCACTACATAGGGAGGGGCAGAAAGCAGGCAGGTGGCGGGTCTGGGTTGCTTCCTCAGCTGACAAGGGCCCCCCACTTTGTACTGGGCATCATGTAGAAAATGAACCCCTCAACACAGAATGGCCTCAAAGCCAAGCCAAATACTTCTGGAAGAAGGGGGCTATGTGAATAATCACACGCAAACAGCAAGCACCAGAGAGACCTCCTGTGACACTGGGGTTCTCTGCCACCCAAAATTCTATTATCAAAGTTGAGTAAGGTGGCATGCACCTGATGTCCCAGCTGCTCAGGAGGCTGAGGCAGGAGGATTGCTGGAACCCAGGAGTTCAAGGCCAGTATTGGATATGCAGTGAGACCCTGTTTCAAAAAAAAAAAAAGTCCCATCATCAGGAGACCAGCAAGACATTTCTTTTTTGTTTTTGTCCGGTACCAGGAATCAAACTCATGACCTTACACTTGCCAGGCAGGCGCTATGCCACTGAGCTAAATCCCCAGCCCCAACAAGACATTACTTTTTTTTTTTTTTTTTTTTGTACTGGGAATCGAACTCACAACGTTGCGCTTGCCAAGCAGGCACTGTGCCTCTGAGCTAAATCCCCAGCCCCCTCCAACAAGACATTTCTGATTCTCATTCCGCATGCCTCCTTTGCCCTCCACAGCTCCCTGCCTTACTTACCGACAAGCATGCTTGATAGGCTTTGGGGTAAACCCCATGCAAATCCTGGGTCACACCACCTTCCTTCTCTGAACCTCAGTTTCTTTTCTTTTTTTGAGACAGGGTCTCACTACTTAGTTCAGGCTGTCCTTGAACTCACTATGTAGCACAGGCTGGCCTCAAACTCATAGAGATCCTCCTGCCTCAGCCTCCTGAGTGCTGAGATTATAGGTATGTGCCATGACACCTGGCTTCTAAGCCTCAGTTTCTTCATCTGCAGCCCAGAAACCATGATGCCCTCCACCCAAGAGATACTGCTAAGCATAAATGTCTTCCACAGATCCAGGCACAAGGAAGGTGCACAGCAAGCCCCAGTTTCTCTTCCCCTTGTGCAGAGAAATAGTGAAACAACATGAGCCTAATCCTGAAACTCTCGGAGTGAACAGAGAGAGCCTTTCTCCCAAATCAGGTTCACAGACACCACTGTAGGAGGTGAGTGTCAGGCGCTGCCGCCATGCTTGGGGAGCCCGTGATTCTAATTCTGGGAGGTGACTTGCAAAGCACCTCTTGGTGCTGACTCATTTAGGGACTCACTAAAAACTCCTTTCAGTTAAAAACAAAAGTTGAGTGGGACTCAGGTTGCACCACACCTTTTCCCTGCACCCCTTGTCCCAGCCACTGAGGGGGCGGCAGGGAACTTGAGGATCTTTGTCCCCAGCATGGGAGTCTTGGTCCCCCACCAGGGGCTGGGATCATCTGCACAAGGCCCGGCTAGTGAGAAGGAAGTGAGGGGTGAGAAGGGGGAAGGCCAGGAAAACGGGTGCCCCTCAAAAGGGACCTGCCCGCCCTTAGCCATTCCTGACTCATAGTCCTCAGGCAGAGGGAGGGGAGACAGGGCCTTGCCGTCCTAACGCTCAGTCCCAGACATCAGCTGCCCTGCAGCAGACCTGCCTCTGCTGCAGTCAGTGGCTGCGTCACATGGCCCATGTTGCTTGACCTTGACTCAGTCTCAGATTCCTCCCTGAAAAAGGAGGACATGGCAAGTACTTGTTATAGGGCTCAGAGGATGGAGAAGGGTTTTGCAAACAGTAATGTCTCCTGCAGGTACAGGGGGTGCCCATCCTCTCTCCGATGAAACGTCTGCCTCCAGAGTTTCTAAGGGGAGCCTCTAGCTGCTTCCTGTCCCTCCTACGGACCTCTGCTCAACATCTGCTACTTAGACAGGTCTTCTCCCAGCGCTCTCTAGGAAAAGGCATCCTTGGCCGGGCGTGGTGGCACACACCTGTGATCCCAGCACCTGGGAGGCAGAGGCAGGAGAATGAATTGCTGTGAATTCTAGGCCAGCTTTGGATACATAGTGAACTCAAGGCCAAACTGAACTACACAGAAAGAGCCTGTCTCAAATACACACACACACACACACACACACACACACACACAAAACCCACATCCTGGACCCCCCTACCCTGCCCTGCCTAGTTTTCTCTCCTGAACTGATGGTCCCCCAAATGCCGGTTACTTCCTATGCCTTCTTCCCACCCTACTCTCCCCTTAGTTGAGGCCCAGAGAGAGCCAGGGCTAGATTTTGTTCATGACTGTCCCAGTGCCTGCACTGGAGCCTGGTACATAGCAAATGTTTGGTGAACAAATGAATGAACTCTTTGTGGCATAAACATGGCCAAGTCACTGCTCAGCTGGTAACCCTGCCATAGAGCTTTCATTTCTTTCTATGTTTTTTTGCAATATTTATCTAGTTATTCACAGTACTGAGGACTGAGCCCACGGAGTGCTAAGCTGCATCCCCAGCACTTCATGTATTTATTTTAAAAATTTGAGACAGGCTCTCACTAAGTTGCCCAGGCTGGCCTTCAACCTGTGATCTTCCTGCCTCAGCCTGCTGAGTAGCTGGGACTACAGGCATGTGCCTACATGCTCGCCTTGCGGTGTTTATTTCTTCTACTTAACTTTTCCAGCTACCTGATATTGTGATGTATATTATGAGAGGCTATAAACAGATTCTCTGCTAAACGACTGAACAGTTTGCAGAACGATCCCTTTCTCCTGCCTGTTTGAACATTCATCAATAAGTGCAGAGACCAGTCTGCCCTTTATTAAACCAGCAGAACAGAGCTGTGCTGTTCACGAGGCCAGGCTGTGGGTCTCGCAGGCGCTGGAATTCTCGCAGTCTGCGGTACCTCTTCCAGCTCAACCACCCATCCTTGGGTGACTGGACAAGAGTTTTCCTAAGTTTTATTTCTAAGCCTCATTAACCCGTCTGTGAAATGGGCAGAGGATATCACACTGCCTCCTTCACAGAGTGCTGTGGGACTGAACACAAGGTAAGTAGAGTGTGCAGCTGTGAGTCTGACACACAGGTTGGGGCTGCCGTTGTTGTGGATCACAGCCAGGGGGGGCACATTTAGCAGCGGCCACTCCGGGCGGTTGGCAGGAAGAATACGTGGCAGAAGCAGCAAGAGTGGAAAGAGGAACCGTCCCAGGCAGGAGCATGTGCTCTGGCCTGTGGGGGTCTCCTTAGGAAGTGTAGCAGGGGAAGATTCTCCTTCCAGAAACCTGGGCCGCACTGACTCCTGCAGCCCTGGGCCTACGTGTGTGCACGCGCTAAGATGAGGTGGGAGGCTCTGCGGGCAGGGAGCGGGTCCTTCTCCAGGTGCGGACACCCTTGGAGCCTACTTCAGTGCCTGCACTCAGCCAGGGGCATGAAGCTCTTCCAATTTTAGTCGGAGCAGGGCTGTGATAGGAACAACATTAGCTGATGGGGACCCCAAAAACGCTTGGCTGACTGCAGATCTCATCCCAAGTGTCTGGAGCCCCGGGAGAGGCGGGTGGCTGGCCGGGACTTGCTGTGAGCCTCAGTCTCCCCACTTGTGAAATGGGGGCGGGGGACCCCGGCTGAGCCGATCGCTGGGTGTCCCAGGAGCGCGGCGCCGCGGGAGGGTCCGCCGTGGGAGCGCGCGGCCTGGCGCCCCCCC
>NW_004955419.1:3805609-3832186 GCF_000276665.1 Chinchilla lanigera | reverse complement strand
GGAGCGCGCGAAGCTGGGGTGCGGTGGGAGCGGGGCGCGTTCGGCGGCGCGCGTGGGCGCGTGTCCATCTGTCCCGTGTGTGTGTTGTGCGGCACGCACGCGCGCTCCTCGGGGGGTCTGGTCGTGTATCCCGGGGAAACCGGCCTGGCCCTGGCTTATCGTCACACCGCGTGTTTACTGTGGGCCAGGATGTGCGCTCAGAGCCTGACCGAGTGTGGATCTCCGGGAGACTCTGTGCCCACGTGTCCGTGTGTTCATAAGTGATCGTGTGAGTCTGCGAGTGCAAAAGTGTGCATATATGTTTATGAGTGTATCACTTGTATGCAGGAATGAGAATGTGTTTATTATGCAGGCCGGGCCCCCCCAACACACACTTTGTGCCCACCAGGCCAAATGGGTGCGATGTGCCTGGCTCCCTGCCTTGATGCCAGGGAACCCATGAAGAACAGCAGGCTCAGAGTGGGTACACATCCTGATTTGGTGACTCCCAGATCCTGGCTGGGCCTGGTACGCCGGCAAACCTTGGAGCCAGGCCTTAGCAGGACCCTCCATGGCCACACAGGCTGCAGGACATAGGGTGAGGTGGGCATCTCGTAGGGCACCAGATGACTTCTGTTCATTTTTCCTAAATGCCCTCTGGATTCTCTGGCTTTGTTTTTTCAGAACCAGGAATCGAACTCAGGACCTTGTGCTTGCCAGGCAGGCGCTTTGCCACTGAGCTATATCCCTGGCCCCCTGGCTTTGTTCTTGGCTTGCTCCAGCCAGGTCAGGTTTTGACCCTGTCCCCAGATGGTTCAGGGAGAGTCCTGGTCCTGGGGAAAACAGGGGCCCTCAGACACTTGTCTGTGTGTCTGGGTGTCTTTCTTTCTGTGCTGCTAAGTAGTTAATTTGGTCTGATTTATTTGTACAGTGCCTGGGCTCCAAATGTGAGACCCACATTGGTCACAGCAAGCTTGGGACATGTCTTTCAAGAGCTGTCCTTACAGTTTTAACTGGCAAATGTGTGTGTGTGTGTGTGTGTGTGTGTGTGTGTACGCACGTGTGTGCTTTATAAATGTTGACAATCTTTGCAGTCAGAAGTCTCAGTTGCTGTAAGACAAACTTTAGAAACTCGAGAACACCCTATCTCTCCTGCATTTTCAAGTCAGCTTGCCTTTCTGAGGGAAAATGTCGTTGTCATAGAAGTTTCTTGTGCGTGCGGGGGAAACTTTCAAGGCGCATTTAAAAACCATGTCGCTAATAGAAGAAGAATTTCATTGAAAGGGCGCAGAGCCTGTTTGGAGGCGCCTGCTCCCACCGTGGGGACTTAAGCCTGAACTTCGGATGCTGCCTTTTGGCAAACAAAACCTGGAAGGAAGATTCTTTTTCTTTCTGTGCCCCCACCCCCCGCCGCCAAAAAAACCCCACCTTTTGGGTTTGCTGGAAATGCTGCCTCCCCCTCCCCCATCAAGGCCAGGCCCTCCCTGGATCCCCCACCCCCAAATAAAATATGCCTGTGGGGAGCCTGGAATGACTCACTCCCTGGCAGAGAGCCCCACAGCAAACATTTGGGAAGGTTCTTGCCTAACTTCCCAGAAGAAAAGGCCCAGGATTTAAAATGGTCCCTGTGGTTTGCCAGCCTCTGCTGTCCCGTCTGCTTCGGAAATGACTAAAAAGTAGTTTCTATCTCCATGAACATCAAGTCTCAAGACTTAGGCAGTGGCCAGGTTGGTCCGAAGGTAGAGCTGTTCAGCTTGCCAGCAGTGGAGCTCCTGGCTCTGCCAGCGGGTGTTTCAGGTGGGACTGAGCAGGGAAGGAGGGAAAGAGGGGGAGGAGACGCGTTTGTAGGGTGCCTCCTGCATGCTGGGAACTGTTCTGGGGGTCTCACTCCTCCCCAGAGTTGTTTGCTGCAGAAAGTGGCTTTTGGTTTTAGGTACAGCTGAAACTGAAGCACAGATAGGTCGAGCCTGTGCCCTGGCAGAGTCGAGAGGGGAGTGGTGGCAGAACCTGGGCCACCTGTGTGACTTTGCAACCCTTCACATTTCAGTTATACCCAGGACATGACATTTGACTTCTAAGGTGCACAGACGGGGTGCTGAAGGCTTTCACACACATTCATCCAATTAATTCTTGCCGTAAGACAGAGAGTATTCTCTCGGTTTTGCAGATGAGAAAACTGAGTCTAGCTGGGCGTGGTGGCACTCGCCTGTAATCCCAGCTCTCGGGAGGCTGAGGCAGGAGGATTGTTTCGAGTTCGAGACCAGCCTGGGCTACAAAGTGAGCTCAAGGTCAGTCTGAACTGCATAGTGAGACCCTGAAAACTGAGTCTCACAGAGATTAACTGATTTACATAATTTTGTCAGAGTGACACCATGACCCCCGCGTCCGCATTTATTGAGGATATGCCCTATGCCAGGCGTGGTACTCATAACTTGGAGCGATTTACCTCACTCCATCTGCTCACCAGCACCATGAGATAGGAACTGATGCTGCCTGGTTTACAGATGAGGAAAGATTCCATAAGGTGTCAAAGGTCGTTTGTTATCCAGTAGCCTCTGGATTTGAACTCGAGTTTGTCTGAGCAGAGCCCATAGCCTGCCTGCTGAACTTGGAAGCTTGCCAGGTTAAGTAAATTGGGCAGGGTCATAAACTGGGAAATGGCAAAGTCAGGATTCAAAGTCAGGATTCATAAACTGGAAAATGGCAAAGTCAGGATTCAAAGTCAGGATTCATAAACTGGGAAATGGCAAAGTCAGGATTCAAACCCACATTTGCCACTCCAAGATTGAAATGCCTGTGCTCTAGCTCATGTGCTTCGCCGGTGCACGGAAAAGCCAGGTTTGTGCAGGCCAGTGGGGCTCCAGCATTCTGGCTTGGTCCTCCCACGGCACTACAGGCCTTCTCTGCACGCTCTTCCAACCTCTGGTTCAGACGGCCAGTGTCCAGGGCCGGAGCTACCAGAGAGAAGGGGCTGCCATTTACATATTTTCTTTCCTTTCCAAGTGCCATGGATCGGTTTCACAAGGGAAGTGTCAAAACAATTGTCAAGAAGAGAATAATATTTCCTTCCTCTTCTCGAGTTGGACCAAGCATGGGAGGGGGAGGGGGGCCCTGGTGAATGACCCAGGATGAGACACAGGTTGGCACTCCCAGGCTTGTGTGGGATGAAGCCAGACGCTGCCCCAGAAAGAGCTCAGCGTTCCGACCCCTGGAGATGGCGAAGTCCTTGCACAGGGCCACATTCTGTTCCTAGGATCTGGCAGCACGATCGGTTCTGTAAAGGGTTCTTGTCCCTTGTCATTTCAGTCCTGGGCCTGTGCCCTCTTTCATTCCCATTTTCATCTCAGCTGCTGATGCCCTGTCCCTGAGCCGGCATGTCAGCGAGAAGGACCAGCACGGCCTGGGCTGGGCTGGGCCTCTACCAAGTGCCCTTTGCTGTTGAAGGGGAAAGGTTCTTCTCCGCCTTCCAAGTCTTCTCTGCATAATGATGAACATTTGCAAATTGCTTCGAGATGCGTTCCTTTAAGGTGTGAAATAATAGATCTTGTGCAAAAGCTCAGCCACATTTCTGGCATGGATGGATTTCTTTCCCGTCTGGCCTGTGATTTGGGGAGGTAAAAATAGTCCTCGTTGCTACATTTTTATCTTTTTTTCTTTTTGCTGACGTCATTGTTAGGAAGAGAAGTGCACAGGCCGGGGAAGTTTCCCAGGCCGTCACTCGGGGACTCGGAGCTCTGGGGGTGCTGTGTCGTGAGGGGTGGTCCTGTCCGAGGAGGGTTGGCTCTTTGGTATTCGGCCATCTTCTCATTTCTGACTTCTGGGTAATGGCAAGGTAACTTTTTAGGAAAATATTAGTTGAAAAAGAAAAAAAAAAAAACCAGGCCAGCAGCGTCCCCCAGGCCTGTCTGTGCCGGGTGACATACACAGTGCGTCCTTTGGCCAAACCGGCATTAAACAAATGGCCTTCTCCAACTCCACGTCCAGAGTGAGACGGCGTTGGGGTGCGTCAGTCCGCGTGTCATTTCCTGTGACGTTATCCCTGGGAACCGGCGTTGAGTGTGATCTAGCCTTTTGATACTGTTCCTCTTAGCAGGACTTGCTTATGTGAAAACAGACCCACATACACAAGCTGCCCTGTTGTCCCAGTTCTGGATTTTTCCATGGACTTCTTGTGTGGTGCGGTGGCAGAGGCACTGGTCTTCTAGCCAGGCTTCTCGGCTTCCACCCGGCAGGGTCACCACCTGGGCCGCCATCGCTGGAGCTGGGCACGAGGAGGGGCGTGGAATCAAAGGTGGGGCTGCCGGGGTCTGAAACGCATTCAGTTCCAACGGCCTCGATTCACATGGAGCTGTTCTTTCCTTGTCTTAGACATCTGCGTGATGGTGACCTCATAGAAGGGAAAAAAGGGGCTTTGTGTAGGAATTCCATAGAGTGTGAAGGAATTCTGACGGGGGAGGGCAGGAGAGGGACGCTGCCTGCAGCCTGCTTTTTCCCCCGAACTCTTTAACCCTCACACTTCAAAATCAGCCTGGCCCTAGTGGACAGAGACCCATTGAAGGACCCACCCCCACCCGGTCCCCTGCCTGTGTCGGGCTCGAGTTCCTCCCTCAGACCCTCAGCGGTGCACTCACTCAGACTTGGAATTTGTTCACGGCCCCTTTTGCCAGCACCTAACCCCTCTGTTCCCTGTGCTCCAATCCTTGAAACTGGCATTTCTGGGAAGAGGCCTGCATAGGAAGGCAGTTACTTTACCAGTGAGCTTTGGTTCTGATCAGTCCAAGCTGCAGCGGGAATTTGGAGGGTGCACAATCCAGAGACGAGCACCAAGCTGGAAAGTGGGTGGAGAAGATGCTGGCCTAGGCCAGGCATGGTGGCGCACGCCTATAATCCCAGCACTCGGGAAGTTAAGGCAGGAGGGTCACTGTGAATTCAAGGCCAGCCTGGGCTACATAGTAAGACTGTCTCAAAAAAAACCAAAAACCACTGGCCTTTATGTACTGTGGACTTTTAGACTTGCCGTCTATCCCAGTTGCCCATTTTATAGAAGGGAAACTGAGGCCCCCAAACCAGGAGGCACTCATTCACATTAAGAACTTGAGCCTCAGCACCAAATGGAGATTTGATTCCCCCCTCTGCCGCATTCCCAGGCCTGCCACTCATGAGCAAGTCAATCACTGTGTCCAGGCTCAGTGTTGCTATCTAGAAAATGGGCAATTTTATGACCTCAGACCATTGTGGGGACAGACTAAGCGAAGAGCCTAGGGCCTCTTTAGTACTGAGTGATGGCTCCCTGAGGTGATGTAGAGAGGGTTTTGTTACTAAGGCCCTGGGCATATTGCAAAACAGGGAGGGTCAGCTCTTTACCAGGAGCCCTTCTGCTGTCTCTGGGGAGGCCCTGACGGGTGGGGGGGGGGGGTGCCAAGGGCCTCTCCAGCTGCCTCTGAAGGACTTTTCTCTGATAGTGACCCCCAAAGTTATGGAAAGGAGACAGCGGCTGTTTGAAAAGGAGCAGGATCTAAGTGCCAGGGGCACTATGGTGTCTCCAGAAATGTTTGAAATCCCACCCGCCGCAAGGCGAGGACAGCAAACCCCTCAAGTTCTGGCGCGGATCGGAAAGTCAGCGGAGGCTCCGGAGCTGTGTCGGTCCTGTGTGTTACGAAGCGGGCAGATGTTTTGTTAATTATTTACACAGCACGGCCCGGCAGAGCCTGAGCTGACAGAAGCGGCCGTCACAGACCTGGGCAGGCCGTGGGGCAGCACGACCTTGTCCCTCCTGTCCCCGCCAGAGTCCTCAGAGGCCTCATACCGCAAGGCCTGAGTGAGTTGGTTCTGAATGGGGCTTAGCTGTTTGGGGCTCTCTCAGATGAGCCCTCCTCCTCCCCAAGGGAGAGGAGGTCCCTTATCCCCCAGAAGCGGCCGCTCCTGCTGAGGTGGCTTCTGTGGCCTCCACCCAGCTCTTCACCCCCGAGATCCCCACAGTGGCTTGTGTGGTGAGGAGAGGGCAGCAGGGTCTGGACACCTCCACACCTCATGTGAGGGTCACATGTGGGCCCAGACTCCACCCCTCACCTGGAAAATAGGCCCTCACACCCTAATCCTCCCTTCTTAGGCACTGTTTGGAGTGATTTGCCTGAGAAACCTAACTTTGGAAATAGAATTCTGGGTTTTTGGATGTTTATTTTTTGAGACAGTGTATTTTGCTAAGTAGTTCAGGCTAGCCTTAAATTCATCATGTACTCAAGGCTGGCCTCCAACTCACAGTGACCCTCCTGCCTCAGCCTCCTTAGTGCTAGGATTGCAAGTGTTGTGCTGCCATGCCTGCCTAGGAATAGAATTCTGAAAAGGGGCCTGGAAGCAGAGCCTCCCCTGAAAGGCCACTAAGGATAAGGGACATGAGCTCTGGGGAGAGGGACAGAAAACCAGCCTGCCCTCTGGTCACCGGTTCCCGTACGGAGGTTTGTCCAGGAGTCATTGTGGGAAAAGGTGCTTATGGGAAATCTCCAGAATAGAGAAGCCTATGGAGACAGAGGCGGATCGGCGTGACCAGGGCTGGGAGCAGGGAGAATGAGCAGGTGCAGAAGGGTGCAGGTCTCCTTCCGGGGTGATGGAAACGTTTGGAATGTGATGGGGTGTACAGGCTTGTGAATGTACCAATTTGAAATTGTTAGTTTGAGCCTGGGGGTGTTGCTTCATGGTAGAGCACTTGCTTACCCTGTGCAAGGCCTGGGGGTCTAATCCCCAGCAACACCAAAATAATAATAATAATAATTTTATGTTATTTGGGGAAAAACCAGAAAGGATTCTAATGGTTAATAGAAAAAGGAAACCAAAAAAGTCTCCCATTTTCCAGATGGGAACGCTAAGGAAGAGCAAGACCATGACCAGCTTAAGATCTCGTAGGCACCTGTAGCTGCTCCATGGCTTCAGTCCTGATCACTCTCCCAACTGTCAGGCCAAGACATCCTGGCCTCTCCGCCTGGTGTGTGGGTAAAACACTGTCATTGTCAGTGGGCTGAGTAGACGCCGTTCTGCCAGCCAGGGCTCCCTGTGTGCCAGTGTGCGGCACCTCAATTCACTCAAGAAATACCTCCAAGCTGGGTGTGGTGGCACTGTAATCCTAGCACTCTGGGAGGCTGAGGCAGGAGGGTTGCAAGTTTGAGTCCAGCCTGGGCCATTAAGAGTCTTACTAAGACCCAGCTGACACAGAGGTCCTCTGATGGCCCTGCCCCTTGGGCTCTCACCACCTGATGGGGACCGGAGTCGTGTCATGACCCCCTTTGTGGGTGCATGTGAGTGCTTTGCTGGAGGTGTCTTTTGGGCCTGTCTGGAGACATAGGAGGATCCCAGGAGCAAGGGGCGTCTGAGCTGTGCCTGGAGGGACACAGGAGGCTGCCAGAAGCCTAGAGGGCAGGGAGACCGCAGGGGGAGGTGGTGGCTGGGGCTGTGGGGTGACAGCTGCCGGCTGACTGGGGCGGTGTGAAGCTGGAGCTTCCCCCTGCCTTCTTACCCGATCCTCTCGGTGGCTTCTGTGTGCCCAGCGCTCACCCTGTGTCGTGTCCTGGACTCCGTGGCGTGGGTGACCTCTATGACGTGGTACTGATAGGCCTGTTTTGCAGGTGAGGAAACCAGCTCCGACTTCCCCATACCTGGTCCTTAGGTCCGATGGTTGAGGAAAGCCACCGCCAGAGGACGGAGGCTGCGTGTGACCACATTGGTACTCTCAGGGCCCAACACTGTGCCTGGCACATAGTAGAAGCCAGTTAATTGTCTGAAACTCTTTGAGCACCAGTGTGATGGCATGACCCTCAAAAGTTTCAGATTTTGGAGCATTTCAGATGTTCATATTTTAAAAGTCTAAGCAAATTATTCTGAAATCCGAACAACTGAAATCCAAAACACCTTCGATCCCAGGCATTTCGGATAAGGGATCCTCACCTGTGGGAAGAACCTAAGCCTGGAAGCGCTTGCCCCGCAGAGTTTTGGGGGCTCCTTCCTGTGTCCACTTTTTGCAAAGGTGGCTCTTTGTGTCCATGTGGGACGGCCCGGGTGATGGGAATGCTTGGTGCTGTGCCTTAAAGCTGCGTGCTTTTAAGGTGCTAGGGATTGAACCCAGAGCCGGGTGCACGCTAAGCATGTGCTCTACCACGGAGCTACACACCCAGCCCTAAAGCTGCATTTCCTGTCCAGCGTGCTGTGTGGGTTAGAGGCCTTGTCTTTTGTGGGGTTGCTTGGGAAGGGGGAGGAGGCAGAGCCCGCCGGGCGCACATGTTGTTGTTTGGCAGATGTGGGAATTCGTAATTCTTCCCCAACCCAAGAAACAGGGAAACCAGCATTGCAAGGGGAAATGACACCTTTGCTGGTGTGACATCAGAGGGCCACCAGGGTAGAGCCCAGATGGCAGGATCCCTGGGCACCACATGGCAGCAGACAGGGAGCGGAGGAGGGGAGCCCACCGCCGGGGCCTGGCCGGTCCAGCAGAGTCCGGCTGGATTCGGTTACAGAGGGACCCCAGTGTGCACTGACTCAGTTCGTGTGCATTTCCTTTGTTCACAAAAGTGGCCTTTTGTGTTGGTTTGAAATGCCAGCCTCCTTAGCGAGCCCGGGAGGAAATGAGGACTGTCTCATTTTTGTCTCTGCAGAGGCTGAGGACAAGGGTGGGGACTGCATGCTCTTGGAACCAGCCCAGGGGTGACACAGCATGGCATTTGTGACAGTCCTGTGGTTTTCTCTAAGGGGGGATGGGCAGTGGGTGCTGTGGCTCCCCTGGGCCACACGCTGGCAACACCAGCACAAATCAAGGTTGATGACCAGGTTCACACACTCCTCAGCAAGCGGCCACTGAGCACCTGTGCCCGCCCAGGCCCACGCTGGCCACTGGCGAAAACAGGCTTCCGCCAAGGTCCTGCTCCGCCTTCCCGGGGAAACATGCAAAGGAAATTCTTCCAGTCCAAGCCGGCTGCTGTCCTGTGGGCATACTTTGGTGGTATCCCGTATCTGCAGACATTTATAGGTTAGGTACCCGCTAACCTGCCCTCCCAGTTCCCCACAGGGCAGAGATCTGTAAAAGTATTTTAGTGCCCTTTGGGGACGGGACAGTTGGAAGGTCCGTTTTGGTCCCTGGTGTGTGAGAAGTTCCTGGATGCTCTACTTACAACTTACAGGACAGCAGCCTTGAAATTACACACTGGTAAAAATTCCGGGACATATGGTCACTCTGATGTGCTCATGTTAGCAATCGAGATACTTAACTATGCAGAAAAACCCCTTTGTCTACCGAGTACAGGTTATGGAGAGCCTGTATTCCTCAGGAGGAGGGTCTTATGCAGCTTAATTCGGACAAGCAGATAGAAAATCATTATTCCTCATTAATTTAAGAGCTAATTAAGCTTTTTATCTGGTCACAATTTTATCTGACAGTTCGTGCCCTTCTAGCTGTGTTCTGTGGGCCTCACTGTGTGCCTGGCCTGCACTGAGGATAAAAGGGAACTAGACGGAAATGCCACTGAGACCCTGCCTCGTGCCAGCCGCTGGGGTGGTGCCACAGGCTCAAGGTGAATCCTTTCATTACCTGGGCAACATTTACTGAACACCTACTATGTGCAGATCCAGGGAGACACCCATAAGAATGGCCCAGGGCTGTGGTGGTGTGAGGGGTTCTTTCGGTCCTGGCCTCTGCTTGCTATGACAAACCCCACAGGCCGTGTGGTAACATCCCCAGGACGAACCTGAAACCATCCAGATGCCCCAGGAAGCGACGTGAGAACAAGGCATCCTCTTCACACATCGCGTCTCAGTTCAGCGCCTCGTCACCACCCAGCATTGTGAGGCAGAATGTGAGATCTCGTGGTTGGCTAAATACATAAATATTTTATGTCTCGATATTCTGAAAATGAAGCCCAAATGCACAGAACTGCAGCACATCGGTGCTATAGATCATATGTTATAATAATCTGATGACATGTTGTTTAAATATTTATGGGCTGATGCGACCTGACAGTGGGGGGAGGGGTGTCTGGGAGCAGAGTCGCGGCAGATGCTAGAAAGGAGGGAGCAGATTCCCTCGATCCTGAGAGGCGTCGTGCAATGCCAGGGTTTCTCATATGATGTTGTGGGGTTCCGGAGCGTGGAGTCCCGTGGCTGGCATTTATCGAGCGCTTGCTGAGTGCCACGTCCCTCGCTAACACCATTTTACTCCATCATCCCAGCATCCTCGAGAAGATGGGACCGTCAGGAATGTCGAGTGACAGGTGGGAAACGGAGGCCCGAGGCAGACCCAGCATCTGCCTCAGACCCCACAGCGAAGGAATGGCCCGGGAGCCAGCCCAGCGCCACCCAACTGTGTGACTTAAGCTCTTCATCGCGTTCTGCTCTGTGGGTGCTGGGTCACCTCAGAGAGGTCCTGTGCTCCTGCCTGGCGCACCCCTTGCTCCGCACTAACTGAGCTGTCTAAACCACAGGAGAGGAGGGCCATGTCTGCAGAAGGTCAGGCAAGCATAGAAACACAACGAACGGCATCTGACCAGGAGGGGCCATGGGCCTGAGAGTCTGAGCAGCCCCTCAGGCAGGAACAGTTGCAGACTTAGTGCTGTCTTCCACTTGTGCAGACACTTAGGGGTGAACCCAAGGGCCTGGAGCCAGACAGGGCAGATCAGGGGATCCCATACGTGGAAGGCAAGGCCAGCTGTGCCATTGGTGGGGCCCAGTGCCAGTGAGAATGCCAGTGCTCTTGTTCCAAAAGCAGCGAAGGAAACAAGTTTTTTCCTTTCCTTTGCCATCTCTCTCCCCACCTGTCGTGATGTGTTTTGTTAGTGTCATGCTCCCTTGGGCACAGGGACACTCAGAGCAAGTACGGGTGTTTGTGGGTGCCTGGCACCCCACTCTGTGACCTCCTGAGAGGGTGTGCCTCATCCTGACCCTCCCACACCTGACCCAGGCCCCCAGGAAGAGGAAGGGGTGCAGCTAGGGCTGAGGCTCTGGACCCCAGCATGTGTTCTGTGCTTCCACCAGACATCACTCAAAAGCGTGCGTCCAGAGCTAACTTCAGGAATGTCAGGACGTGGACACAGCATGACCCCTGCACATGGGCTCCCTTTAGAGGCCAGGGCTGGTCAACTTGTACATGGAGCCAGCCCATTGCCCACACACCCGTATCCAGCAGACTAAGGTCCCCTTTTCAATAAGGACTGGGGTCAGCTCTTCCTGAAGAGAGCTGTGCTGTGAGGCACCGTATGCAGACTGCTGGCCCAGGTCTCTCTGTCAGGAGCCGCCTCATCCGGGGCTTCTCCTTCGTCCAGGCCAAGGACACCCCGTGGACCTGGCCCATCACATTGTTTCCGGTTATTACTGCATGGACAAACCCATCCCCTTGGACTTCCTGTCGTGCAGTGACAAGGGTCAGAGATCAGATGAGAAGTCTGCTGACCTGCTGCGAGCTCTGGAAAGTGCCAAGCAGGTGGTGCTCCAGAGACCAGAGAGAATGGGGAGCTTGGATTCCCCCAACTTCCCGCACTGTTCCCAGCCTTGAAATTGGGGCCAGGCAACCACAGGGCAGCTCAGGAAGGAACGAAAGCTTCCTCACCACCTGCTGTGCACCACCGAGCTGGTCAGGTACCTTCTGTTTTCTTACTTCATTCTCCTGACAACTTTGGGCTGACTCCATTTTTCAGATGAGGATAACTGAGGTTCCTGAAAGGACACCTCTGTGCCAAGTCCCTAAGCCACATGGTTTGGAAACAAAGTTGAACCCAGGCCCAGGTGACCCCAAAGCCAATACTCTTTGTGCAGCCAGGCACATCTGGTGGCTGCAGTCTTTGCCTAGCTGGGCCTCCTGCCCTGAGAGGGTGCTAAGTGGGATCAGGGCCAGGCCTGGGGCTATGGCCCCAACTTTTCTCCTGTGAGATCCAGCCAGCTCTGTGGCCCTTCTCATGCCCAGAGAGGGAGGGGGCAAGTCGGACCAGCCTGGATGCAAGTAACACCTCTCCCTTTGCCCACTGTGTTCCCTGGGCTTGTCACCACCCCTGTAGGCCTCAGTTTTCTCATTTGTGAAGCATGGGGTCACACGGGCCCCTGTCTCGGGGAATTTTTATGATGTAGTGGGTAAGCAAGCATGGGGCTGAATCATATGCCAGGTGCAGAGCTGGCATTCAACAATCGGTGACTGTTACTATACTGATAATCAGTGATGGTGTGTGGGGTAAAGATTGGAGCTTGGTGGCCCCGTGACCCTCGGGAGCACTGCCCCAGGCTGAGACGTGAGGGAGGTCACCCGGCTCTCTGCTGCCCTTTCTTGCAGTTCACCTCTGCCCTCTAATTTAGTCATTCATTTATCTGAATGAGCCACACGCTGCTGGGAGACCCAGTAATGAGGCGCAGGGACAAAGTCCTGCCCCCCCCTGGAGCTGGCATTCTGGCTCATAAACAAGGATGAGTCAGGGTTACTGGCCAGCGAGTAGCGGGGATGCCTCCCAGGGAAAGCCATGCCTGTTTGAGCGCTGGTATGGGACAGCAGTGTGGGGCATTGTGGTGTCCCCAGCTGCCCTTGAAGTAGAGGCCCCTCCATCTGTCTCCTAGGGACAGAGCATCCCGCCTGTGTTTAAGGTCCCAGCTCTCCCAGGGGCCCTACGAGGCTTTGCTTTCTCGGATGTCCCTGAGGAAATGGTTTTCCCAGTTGGAATGTGGGGCTTGTCCTACGTCCTCCCACAGGTCGCCAGTGTGCTGCCCCAGGGGCTGTCCTGGGCTGGGCTGGCTGTGTACAGTCGCACTGAGACCTCCGGGAGCCCGCCTGAGGCGGGTCCTGTCAGTTCCACTTGGCAAAGTAGAGAAGCATGGCCAAGCAAGGCTGGATCAGTTGTTCAACCGCACATAGTAGGTCCATAGCCAAGCCAGGATTTGAACCCAGGCCTTCGGCCCCAAGAGTGCAGTCCCTAAACCGCTGAGCTCTGGTGTGAATGGATGTCCTTGTTACCGTGGGCAGCAAAGAGCCATAGGTTCTTCTCAAAGCAGCGGTTGTTCACGGGCACCTCCTGTGTGTCAGTTGGTGCTGGGTGCTGGGAAGAACAGAGCCAGCCATGGGTGTTCAGAGTGGCCAGCGCTGTGTTTACTCACTGCTTGAGGGCTGTCGGGTGGATAGGGTTAGCCTCATATCTGGTTGAGGAAGCTGGGGCCCAGAGAGCCCCTCTGGGTGTCCCGACTCTACTTCCTCCGTCTCTGTCACCCACAGCTGCCTCCAATTGCAGCTTCCACCTTCAATTTGTATTTGGACAAACTGAGGCCAGAGGAATCATTCAGCAGCTTTAGCCCAAATAGGAGTGGAGGGAGTGTGCCCTTCACGTAATTGTGCAAATGGGCGCCCGTCCCGCAGTGGAAATGCCTCTGAGATGCTGCTGACTTTCAGGACAGGAAAAGAGTGAAGGCCGTGTGAAGCCCCTCCTGGGGCTGACAGCGAGGGCGATAGGGTTTTATGGCAGCTGGAACAGACACATGTCTTTGAAAGCTGCCCCATCCCTCTGTTGTGAACGGCCCTTAAACAGCAAGGGACGGCCGCGTTTAGGGGAGCTGGCATTTAGGCCCATTTATTTCAAGCGGGAGTCGGGGAGGCTAAAGACTCCAGCCCGGAGCTGCTCGCCGCCTCGCTGCAGCAGGGGAGCGTAGTCTTCGGGGGTTTTCTTCCCATTTACGGGGTTTTTGTTGCTGTATATTTGTAAAACGAGGCTTCTGCTGGCAAAAGCAGGTTTTAGCGAGTGTGGTGGCTCTTTCAAGACCTAATAAGGCCCCAAAGGAGGGTGAGTTCCAGCAATACTTCCCTCCCCGGGCGCCCCCATGCCGGCTTGCCTTGTACACTGTGGGCACGGGGTACCGTTCGTCTTGCTTCCCATTAATGGAATTACTGCCATCACTTCTGCAGGACAAGATGGGCCCTTTGGAACTGCCTCGGGGACAGAGGCAGGATTGGCCGCCAAGCAGTTTTGCTTAGAGGGGGAGGGAAAGAAGCAAAGAGAGCAAGCCTGGGAGGGGAAGCTCTCCCAGCTGGTGGGTTGCTTGCTGAGGCCTGGAGAAAGGGGCCCAGCCAACCTGCTGCCTGCTTCTTGGTCACATCCTTCGTGAGCTACTTGGTGACAGGGCCAGTGATGGCTCCTGTGCACCTTGGCCTTGCCGCATGGAGAGGAGGGAACGGAGGGGATGCAGCATTTGCGCAGTGCTAACGCATGCCCTGCACTGTGCTCGCTACTTTGGATATGTCCTGAGGAGTGGGTATCTTTGGCCCATTTTCAAGTGAGAAAGCAGAGGTCCCAAGAACACAGAAACTTGCTTCAGGTCGCACAGCTCATACATGGAGGCTCAGGGAGTTGAGCCCTGATTTGTCCATTTCCCCCAGGGAGCCAGGGATGTCCTTCCTGGAGGCTCCAAGAAGTAGCAGAGTGAGGCCTCACAGCACAGTCCAGCTGCCTGTTGTTCATCTCCATCTCATGTACAAGTGTGCCGAGCTCCTAGGCTCTTTGCTGCTGTACAAGAATGCCAGCGCAGGGCAGTGATGGGCATCAGATGTTCTATCTGGAGTTCAGATGGGATTTCAAGGGTCTGGGCCTGAGAGAGTGAAGGAGGGCAGGATAGAGCAATCTTTTCACTCCTGCTGCTGGCGTCCTACTTGCCCTTTGCTGCAGGGACAGTAGTAGTTGTCATCTCCGGTGCTAGCTCTGATAGATTGTTTGTGGCTGCCCAAGAGACTGTGGGATCGATTAGCAATGTCTGCTGTGTGCACAAGAATGAAGAGAGTGGGCGTGAGAAGGGCAAAACCTAAGTGAATGAAAATCTTAACCTGATCTCTGACCTTGAGCACTGTCAGGCTTAGACAGCTGTAGGCTTTACCACACTGTACATTCCAGGAGGGTGAGAGCTGAGCCCTGCACAAAGTAGGAATTTCAGATACCAGAAGGAAGGACTGATGGAGGCGCCGCCAATCTGAGAGAGCCCTGGGTTGGAATTCTGCAGTGAATGATTTTGTGAACGTTTGTAAACTTTTAGGGATGAGATTGGCCTGCCCACGTATTGAGACCAGGGCTGTCCCCTCCACGACACTACCTGGGTGGTCCTCATCTTGGAAGTGAAGGTCGTTCTTCACTCGTAGGACAGTGCTGAGGGGTGACCAAGGAGGTGGCGACCGTGGAGCCCAGACCCATAGCAATGGGGTAGCATTCCAAGATGGTGGCTGACTTGCCTCCCTCACCCACCCGCTGGCGCCCGCCAAGCCCCATCCTCTGTACTGCCTGTCTTCTTGCTTCTCCAGGGCCACAGCTTTGAGTCGCCCCTGACTCCTGAATGCAGCGTAGACACCCCTGCTCTGAATCCCTCTGGCCCTCCGTGCCCCCCTCCCTTGGGATGCCCCCCCATGTCCTGAGACCCATTGACGAGGTTCCCCACCCTGGCCTGGCATGGCCTCACATGCTTGGCCTGGAACAGCTTTTGATTACGCTAATGAGACGCTGCTATTTGTTCCTTGGGCCTTGTTTCTACAAGGGCAGCTGAAACAAGGGTCTCAGAGAGGCTGTATCCAATGCCCCATCCTCTCAAGGGCAAACAGGACAGCTGGCTGGAACCTGCCCCGTGTGGCAAAACCGCTGTGACTCGTGTGCCTTTTTGCTTTTCTTTTTCTTTTTTCTTTCTTTTTTGTCTTTTTGAGGCAGGGTCTTGCTATGCAGTTCAGGCTGGCCTTGTGCTCACTTTGTAGCTCAGGCTGGTCTTGAACTCGAGGTGATCCTCCTGCCTCAGCCTTCCAAGTGCTGGGATTACAGGCATGCGCCACCATCCCCAGCTGTTTTTGCTTTTCAAGACAGGTCCTTACTATGTGGTTCAGACTGCTTTGAACTCACTGCCTAGCCTGGGCTGGCCTCCAACTTGCACCAGTCCTTCTGCCTCAGCCTCCCCAGTGCTGGGATTACAAGTGTGCACCACCGCACCTACCTGATGGCCGATTCTTTAGAGGATAGTAGTAGTTGGCCTTGATCCAGGGGGTGCTGGGCATCTGGAAGTGTTTGGGGCAGGGCTGTGGCCCTTGAAGGCTAGCGATAGAGCGTGCTGCAAACCATGTCAGGATGGCAGGGGATGGTGCAGCCTGGCGGGGGACTGGAGGGGCCTGGAGTCAGCTGTGTGGTCTCCTGCCTGGGAAGCCCTTAGTTGGGAGAGAGAGTGGAGAAGGAATTGAGCTGCAGGTTAAAAAGACTGTTGTATCCCCATGGCTTTACCTGCTGCAAGGGGCCTGGAGAGGCAGATGAGGTGTGAGACCAGCCTCAGTCTCTCCAGCTATAAAATGGGTCAGTTGGTGACCAGAGCCCAGATACATGAAGTCATCCAGCCAGTAGCTGACTAATTAGTCTCCTTATTCTCATTCATCCTGGGACCATTCTGCCTGCCTCCCAGTCAGGCCCAGGTCCAGGCCTTGGCCCAGGTGGTGGGGTACGGCTGAGCCCCAGGCAGGTGGGCAGAACCCCATTCCTCTGGAATTACCCAGTGTTACCACCCCCGCCCCATAGGAATGAGCAGGAGCTCATGGGAAACGATGCCAGCCTGCTCATCCTCGGCCACCATCCACCCACCGCCATGCCCTGTGCCGGATGTGACCTGTGACCCCACCCCCAGCACAAGCAACGCCCACTGGCCGGAATTAAAGCTCACAGAGTCACCTCTGACTGCTGAAGACCAACACATTAATAAGGGGAAAGCTGGAATCAGTCACAGTGACCACGCAGGGCTCCCCAGGAAGCACGGAGGAACCGCGGCTCACGCACATTAACAAGCTGACCCGGACCGCGGGCATAGATGCGCTCTGTGGCAGGCGACCCAAACGCCCCGGCCTTGGCTGAAACCCTCCTGTTAACTCCGCCATCCAGACAGCCTCTCTGACAGGGGAGAGAAAGAGACACACAGAAATACAGATTTGGGGAAAGTAACACATCCGTGGCACTTTTCCCCTCCTCCGCTGCAAGCTTTACATATTTTATCATTTATTCTCACATTGTCCCCAGCAAGTCAGTAGGCGTCGGCCTTGTTTTTCACAGGAAAGCTGTGAGGGAGGCTGGGGGTGAGGGGCCTCCCACCTAGCACCCAGCACCGAGCAGGGAAGGGGGAGTAGGGAGCAGGCCCCAGACACTGACAGGCCCCGGCGTCAGGGCCTCCCGCTGCTTTGCAGTCTCCTCCCGCCTCCTGAGCAAGCCGCTTTCCACCCTGGCCCCAGAAGCACATTCCTAAAACCCCTGTCTGACCACATTGTCCCTCTCTTATCAACCTTTAAGCCTTCCAGATAAAGCAGCCACTCTTGCGCTCAGTACCTAAGGCCTCCTTACCCTCTGACCCCAATCCCAGGTGATACCTGTCACCTGCCACATTGGTTCCACAGAGCCTCTTAAATTTTCCACAGCCACTGTTTCAGGTATCTGGGCCCCGAGTACATGGTGGCCTCAGGTTTCACCTGGTGGGCTATCTCCTGCTGATATTAGAAGGATCCATTCAGGTGCTTTCAGAGCCTTGCTGTGTGTCCTTGGGTGAGTTGCTGTACCTCTCTGAGTTGTGGGTTCATTTTAAAAATTGACCTGTTTACAGATGAAGACCAGCTGGTGGGTGCTCTGATAAGAACGTAGTAACAGTAAGAGAAGATGTTGTTTTTAAAAGATGGCTGATAGTTCTGTATTAACAACGTATTGTTACAAGAATTGGTGTTTGTGGAGGAGGTGCTGGGTGGAGGGCCGGGCTGAGACACTTCCCCTCTGAACATACTTCGGGGACAGCAGGCAGCCCGGGGACATGGAAGAGGCCTAAATCACTGGCGACTGCTCAGCCCTCTTGATTGTTGTGGGGATTCATTATTGCTTTGAGGTTTTTCTCATTCTTAGGCTGACCCCAGGGTTCCTGTGGGCCTTGGACTCACTCCTCCCGCCCCATTGGCAGGTGCAGAGGCATTGTCCGTGACTGACTGAAGACTGAGGCTGAGCCTGTCCCCCAGCCCAGCCATCCTCTTTTGGGGGCCAGTTCCAGGCCCTTCACACTGAGCTACACCCCCAGCACCCGCTCCTTTTCTTTTGAAACAGGGTCTTACTAAGTTACCCAGACTAGGCTTGAACTTGAGACTCTCCTGCCTCAGCCTCTCAGAGTGTTGGAATTACAGGCATGAGTCACTATGCCCAGCCCCAGTTGTCCTCTTCTTGGTTTTGGCTGCCCCATCTGTGCAGCGGAAGGACAGCAGTGCCCCATTTCTCTGTCCAGTCTGATTACATGCCGAGCACAACCTAAGTGAATTGTGAGGCCAGGTCCCCCGCTTGTACCCGCTGATGGGCTCCTGGGCTGCGTTTCATTCCGAGCACTCACTGCTCTCCGAAGTGACCGGGTCTGTCTGCTTCTGTCTGCATGTCACCCCACTTCTCTACCTGACCATTCCTGTGCCCCAGCCCCTCAGACAGGGCCTGGCTCCCTGAGCCTCTTGATAAACGCTTGACAAATGGTGGTGGAAGGACCTAGCCCGTATTTGCTCGAAAAGGACACTGAGGCCCGCAGGGGATAGGTCTGTCCTTCGGCCATGCCTCGGGGGCAGGGTTGGTGCTCCTACTGATGCAGGGTCAGCGGGGACCCCTCCCCCTGCCCAGCGCTGAGCCTGGAATCCAGGTGTGCTAGACTGCGTCCCTGCAGACTCACGCTGCCCAGAGAAACTTCTAGTCCACACTTGTGGCTTTGGAGCAGCTCAGAAAAAGTGTCCTGTGACTGCTCCAGGAATCTGGGCACTTAGCCCAGAAAAGAGTGTGTTTCCTGGCTCCCTGAGAACGGGGCCCACCCTGCCCCTGCCTGGGCGTGCGGAGCAGGAGGGAGTGGAGCCGGGCTCAGGGCCTCGGAGGCAAGGATGGCGTGGGACCTTATCATCCAAGGCCGGCCCAGCAATCTGTGTCTCCCCTCCCTGCCCCCCGCCCCTGGTGTCAGGAGTGCCCCAGCTGGGAGCAGAGCTCTGGAGTCCTGGGAAGAAAGTTTGTCACGCTGCCCTCCGGCACACCTCCCTGCTCACTGTGGGGCAGATGTGACTCTGGCGGGTGGGTGTGACCTTCTCAGAGCTCAGGGCGACCAGCATCCATTGGGTCATGGGGCCATCAGAGCCACATGTTTCCAAAGCTCCTCCCAGAGCGCCAGGCATCTGGCCTCTCACTCTGCGGCCAGGCGCGGGTTTATGAGGTGATTTGAAGAAAGCTGGAGGAGTCACCGACCCGGCACGTCTGCACATTGCGTACTTTCACGGTTCGCTTTGCTTTTCATGAGAAAGACCAGTGTTTCTTGCTCCCTCTCTGTGCTTTGCTTTTGCTCTTTTCCCCTCGACCAGGGGGCTGCCTGCTTTTTATTCGTGGCCTGGGATGCTTCCTGCCTTGTCCTGGTGGATCAGCCACACCCCAGAGGGGCTTGACCAGAGTGACCCCTGCGCTCGCTGGAACGTACCATCACGTTTCTGAGATGACCTGCATCACAGCTTTTTTGTGCTCATAGGAGAGTGGAGGAGGCCAGTCTGCATGTCCTCAGCCAGGATGGAAGAAATCACCAAGCCCAGTGGCTTGAGTTCAGTGGGTCTCCAGGACCAGGTCGGGCTGACATTAGCTACCTTCTGATGTCTAGTGTCCTTTCTCCTAGGAAAGATGGTGAGCCAGGTGTGAGGCACACACCTGTAATCTCAGCACTCGGGAGGCTGAGGCAGGAGGATCACTGCAAGTTCAAGGCCAACCTGGGCTACAAAGTGAGTTCAAGGCCAGCCTGAACTACACAGCGATACCCTGTCTCAAAAAGACAAAAGAAAGATGGTGATATGAGATGGAAATTTTATTTTAGATGCCAGAAAAAGTTGCCAGCCTTCTGTCTTCAGAGTTTAGGAGAGGCTTTGCAGGTCTGTGAGGCCCTACAGCAAAAAATCTACTTGCTCACAGTTCTGGAGGCCATGGGCCTGGAACCAGGGTGTTGAAGGTCTATTCTGGTGTGGAGAGTTCCTTCTGTGCTGCTCCCAGCTGCTCATGGCTGCCCCAATCCTTGGCACTCAGAGTCACCAGCACTATAGTTTCTGCTGGTCATCCGGTGGTGTTCTTCATGTAAAGACCCTAGTCATCCCAGCCGTCCTACCTGACCTCAACTTCATACCTGCAAAAACCCCATGCATGCTCCTAGGTTGTGTCCTGAAAACCCCACTGTAAACTGAGACTATTACAATTCAAAAATACAGTGAGCAAACTAACCTACCGGACATGCTGCTGATCCGCACAGCACACTGTAGAGCGTTATGATCACATGTGGTCAGCACGGTGAGGGTATCGGTCCCCTCTCAGCTACCCTGGGAAAAGAGCAAACTTCAGAGCGTCATTTCTACAGAATGCTTAGCCCTTTTGCGCTATCGTGAGGTCAGAAAGTTGGAGCCATCCTAAGTTGGGGACTGTCTGGACTTCCAAGCAAGGTCACGTTCCCAGGTTGCAGGTAGACTCGAGTTTGACACCGTTCAATCAGTGCAGGGTGAGGAGGCCGGGCCCTGCTGGTACAGAGAGCCAGCTAGTGATCCTGTGGTGGAGATGGGCACACAGAGCCAAGGCTGGGCCACAGGGGCAGGTCACATCACCCCACCCAGTAGCCTCAGGGGCTCAAGGGAGACAGTAGGCCGCTGACTCCAGGGCTGTGTGCCTTGGGCACAACTGTGTGCCGTAGCGTGGGTGCTAAGGACAGGTGGGCGAGTGGATCAGTCTTAGGCCTTCGGCACATCAGCCGGGGTGCCTGGGGTCTGAGAGGTCTCCCTGCTCAGCACAAGCGCCAGCCCTGGGGCAGGAGAAGGGTCCCTCCCAGGAATGTCAGGGCCCCGCCAGTCCTGCAGCACCAGCAGTACCAGCGAGGCCTCCCCTGCTTTGCAGATAAAGGGCAGCTTGTGGGCAGGAAGGAGAGAATCCAGGCCTTTCTGTTCCACCAGGGACCCTTATCTATTCTGGCAAAGGCTCTGTGGCTGGCGTTTCCGGGCGAGAGTCCCAGCCCTGACACCTCTCAGCCTGAGTGATGCTGAGCACAGGCCTCCCTGCCAGACCTGCACTGTCCCCGTCCCGAGAGCTAGGGGCCTCGGCCAAGTCAGTGTGAAGACCAGGAGGGGAGCGAGCGGTTGGAACGACTTTTTATGATTCATTCCCGTGCATGCCCGGCACACAGTAGGTGCTCAGTCTGCACAATAAGAGAGCTCTTGGGGCCCGGATCGTAAATCACATCGCTTCAGAAGGGAATTCGGTCAGCATTTCCTTCCCCGTCCCAGCTGGAGACTGGGAGTGGGGTCCGGAGCGCTGAGTTTCAGCCCTGGCACTGCACTGCGTACCCAACATGTGCCGGGGGCCCCGGTGCCCTCTGACCCTACTCCCTCAGCCTCCCCTGGGCGCAGAACCCAGGCCTTGCTGTCATTTGAGCCACTGCCTCCCAATTCACAGCTGAGCCTCCCTGGCCGTGGGGCCTTCGCGCGTGCCAGGTCTTCGGCCTGGGGCCCCTGCCCTGTCAGTGCTCCGTGGGGCCGGCCCACAGCTGCTGCCTGTTCTGAGGAGACACTAGCCGCCAAGCCCCAGGCAGACTGCACCTCGGTGTGGGAAGCCATGCTCGCAGGGCTGTGGCTCCTGGCTTCTCATACCCTCATCCTCAAAACAAGAGCCGGGTGGAGGACAGACTCGCCCCCTGGCTGCCACAGGATCTGTACATGTGTGTCGATCCAGTGAGCAAATAATTGGATGACTTTGGGCCCCTCCCTCCTCTGCTCCGTGCCTCGGTTTCCTCTTCTTTAACCCGGAGGATTCCCTGAGGGTCTTTCGGTCCCCAGGGCCCAGGCGGTGGCTGCTGCAGGAGGGTTTGTGTGATGATATCTGATGTTGACGAAACAGTATGGATGGCGCTCGGGAATCTTCTGGGCGTTCAGTGCGAAATTCCTAGTTAACGGGTTCCAGCGTCTTTGAAGGGGCAGGACTGTGTGTTACAAGCCTGACTGCAGTTAGGCCAGCTGTGTGGCACTTAGGGGGCCTTTCCTTTCCCTGCTGCCCCCTCGGTTTCTCCCCACACCTAGGCAGGGTAGAACGTGTGCACCCAGGGCCCCACACTCAGCGGGCCGTGCCCCTAGAACTCTGCATTTGCGCGTCTGGTGAGAGCACTTCTTCATTCCACAGGCAGCAGGTTCCGCCTGGATTCATCCTCTGCTTTGCATTCTGAGCTGGCATCCGATTTTAAATCCCTTCCTCGGCTGTTTCCAGCTGCCTTAGTTTGTTCTCTGAGCCTTAGTTTCTTCATCTGCAAAATGGAGCTGGTAATGCCGCTCTCCTGGGGTGAGCCGGTGGACGCAGATCGATGGCGCTGTGTGCGGCGTGATTTCAGGGCTACCTCACAGCACAAGCTATCCCTTACCCAGAGATTCGAGTGAAGCAGAGATCCGTGGTCTGTTTGTTTAAACCAAAAAATGTCTGTTGTCAGAAGAATTCTGTTTTGGAAGACAAGCCCAGGTTTTGGGTCAGAACCATATTCTTTCTGTCCAGAGTCACACGGCCGAGCATCTAGGCATAGTTTAAAAGCCTGGTGACCACCCAAGCCTTTGAGCCCTCCACGTGGGTGCTCCAAGGTCAGGCTTTTTGGGAATCCCTTGCACAGCTGGGCTGCTTGTCACATCGGTAGCATCGTTTCCGCAGAGCCGGCTCTGTCTGGCTATGAATAGATGTTTTTTTCTCTCTTTCTTGGATGCCTGAATGGCAGTCTCCCTCCTGCGGTCCCAGGGGCCGACCTGATCGTGAAACTCCAAAACGGACATCACAGTGGGGTCGTCTATTCCTGCTTGGATTCTCGGCTCTCAGCAAGGCTCAAAGAGGCAGGTTGATGCCCGCCGTGACCCAGGGGGCCTCCTGAGGGGCTCCAGGGCTGTGGTTTATAAAGGCTGCTAAGTGAACCGAAGAAACACGAGTTCACTGCGAAGACAGCAGACAAGAGCAGCAGCGAGACAGGGAGGATGGTTCAGTCTCTCCGGAAACAGGCTGCCGGCCAACCTGTGGCCTCCACACCACAGGTGCCGGGCCTGTTAGGACAGAACCATGCTGGGGACCAGCCAGCGGCTCTGCAGGATGGAGGGCCGTGCCGTCTCGTGGTTAGGAGCGTGGATTGTGGAGTTTATTACCTAAGTTTGAATCCCAGTTCCACCTGTACCAGGCGACCTACCTTTATGTCCAGTTTCCCCTGCTGTAAACTGGGGATAATAATGTGCTGCTACAGGGACTAACAGATTACTATCACTGAAGTCCACAGAACAGTGCTTGGTGCAGAGTAAATACGTAAGGGTAAACTGAGGCCCAGAGGGGCCAGGACCTCCTCCAGCGAGTCAGTGGGGCAGCCAGGGCTGAACTCATGATTCCCAGTCTCGTGGACACTTCCCTCCCCTATTTCTCCCCCTCAGCCAGACTTTTTCAGCCTTGCTTTTTGCAGAGGAAATCGCGTGACCCTTCAGCCCACAGGAATCCAGACTGCACAGAACGTCTGCAGCCTCTTTGGGCTGGCTGGGGGCCACGTAGCAATGCTATTCAGCCAATCTTTTTTTTTTTTTTTTCCTTCTCTCTCTTTGTAAAAGCTCTGTGGTATCCTTTCTGTCCTGCCCCTGCAGATAGACAAATTAACCTCTTGGCAAGGAGGTTTGAAGGCTTAAGACCCTGCTGTGTGTCCCGGAACCAGCCCCCTCTCCCCAGCCCCTATCTGTGAAATGAGAAAGCGGCCCCACCTGCAGCCCGTGACTGCTACAGGGCCAGGCCAGCTGAGAGGTGGCCGGCCGGGGTGAGTACTGACTAACCAGACCCTGGTGACTCATCCTTCTAAGAAGAGAGGTGAAACCCCCCCCGAAGTGCCTCCTGCTTCCGCCTGCCTCCTGCTTTCACAGGTTACTTAGTCATCAGGGTTGCCCGCACTTGTGTGGCTCTCCTGTTTTGTTGAAGCGCTGAGGCCCATGGCCAGGAGCGTCCCCTTCGTAGGCCCCTGGGACCTCGGAACCGAAGGGCTCCGTGGCTTCCTGGTTTCTGCTGGGCATGCAGCCACAGGCTCCAGAGATGGCCAGCCTCGGCTGTGAAGCCAACTTCTGGCTGTTGACACTGCAGGAGGGACGTCCCCGCCCCGAGCCTCAGTTTCCTCCTCTGTGGATTGGGAGTCGTGCCCTGCTCATTTCTGCCCAAGGCCCGGGCTCACCTGAGATCCTGCTGGGCGCAGCTGATGTTGATACGCTCATGTCTTCCAGCACTGCATGGGCAGAGGGGCACTTGGCCTGGCCAGGAAGCCTGGAGGCAGCTGACCCTCCATTGCCAGCCTCAGGGGGGCCCAGCATGCAGCACTCTTGGCCTTTCGATGAGCACCCAAGGCGTGGAAGGAAAAAGACCCAGAGCTAGGAGGCCGTGAGCCCTTACTAGGACCCAGGATCTTGGACCCCATCTTCCTGGGTTGGTGTCATAATGGGGGCTCCCTGGCTGGCGGTAGGATTCATAGGCGGGCACCGCAGTGGACCCAGAGTAGAAAATGGGGGGCCTGGGACTGAGCCTCCCTTGCTGCCCTCCAGCCAGACCTGCTCATCCCTGAGCCATTTTCTTCGTCAAAGAAACTAATACCTGCTCTGCCTGCCTTCGTAGGATGGCACGAGCTTCCATGAAGTAGTGGGGGCAAAAGTCCCTCTGCAGACTGTCAGGGCCTGCCCAGATGGGGGGAAGTTGTCACCTGCCACCCCTTGGGGCATTTTTATATCTTTTATCCTGGTGCTCTGTGACTGTTGAACAGATGAATGTAACACTTACCAGTTACGAAGCACCTACTTCCACCAAGCAGTCATTACCCAGAGAAACTTCCAGGAGACGCCTTCATCCTCCTCCCCACCCCTGAGTTTGGGTTTATGTCCATTTTACAGATAAGGAGCATACCTAATGTCCCCTGGCAGGTGTCTGAGGAAGCTAGGATTCACACCTCTGGATCACCCGCTCCCTGGGGAATGTTTAACAAACAGTTCGGGAGGATTTGTACAAACCCCAGATTTGTGGCATTTTTCAGTTTTCATAATGTAAATACCCTTGCCCTGGCTCAGTTGGAGCATGTAATATCAGCTGTCTCACAAAATCCCTAAACTTTTTTTTTCTTTTTTGTCTTTTTGAGACAGGGTTTCACTATGCAGTTCAGGCTGGCCTCAAACTCCCAGCGATCCTCCTTCCTCAGCCTCCTGAGTGCTAGGATTACAGGTGTGCAGTACCACGCCCAGCCCCTAAAAATGTTTTAAAAACAGCCCCCCCTGAGCCCCGGGTGGCCAGCTTTGTGCACCCGTATACTCCCTGTGCACAGCCTTCCGTGCCCCGGGAAGACCTCGGGGTAAGTGTTCCTGAGCTGGATCAGCAGCCCAGAGCATCGCCGCTGGCTTTGTGGGGACACTTCGTGTGCTTCTAGACACCCTCCAGTGCTCCCCACCTGAGGCCCTGAAGCTCCCTCCACCCCACTCCCTGGGGTCCCTGTTTGTTTGTTTTTGTTTTTTTTTTGTTTTTCTTCTGGTACCGGGAATCGAACTCACGACCTTGTGCTTGCTGGGCAGGCACTGTGCCGCTGAGCTAAATCCCTAGCCCACCCCTGGGGTCCCTGTACCACACACAGACTTGGGTGGAAGGATGGGTCTGTACCACTGAGGCTGGAATGTTCAGACCTGCCAGCTCCACCGTGTGTGATACTCCTGCCAGGCCCGGAGCAGAGCCCTGTAAACGCCAGGATATAATGGACAATAAAAGTCACTGGAAAATAGTGACTCTCCTAGGACCACTGTCATCCCCGCCACATGCCGCCTGCCAGAACCACGAGCCGGGTGATCATGAGGCGCGATCGTCATGTAAATATATAGGGTCTCTTGCCGGTCGCAGGCAGGCCAGGATTTATTTTATTGAGTGTGGGGGAGGGGACCGTCTTGGGTTCCTCTGCCTGGTAACTGTAAAATGCTTTGCTGTCACTTCCCAGCCCCTGGGAGGCTGAAGCAGGGGCCGGCTGGCCTCTCCGTCCTCCAGGTGAGGGCTCGGGCATCGGGTCCTGGATGGGACCCACTGCATCCACAGGGCCAACGCCCTGATCGTTGTCCATGAGCCTGGGGTCCACAGAGAGTGCGGATCAGCTGACCAGGAGCAGTTGGTGTGCAGAGTGGTTGCCGGGGTTCTAGGATGAGCACCGGCGGTTCATGATCACACCATTCACAGTGCCGCAGTAGCCACTGTCCCTGAGCTCCTGTGTGAGCTCAGACCCTGACAGTCCTGGGCCAGCACAGAGGCAGCACAGGATTTGAACTCGGGGCTCAGACTCAGCCTCTGCTGGGCTGGCTGTTGGCCTCCTCCTTGGTGTGACCATGTGCTGTCTCCCTGAAGCCCCCTTGATTGCCCCATACCACACAGTAGTTGAACACTTAGATCCATCTCCACTTACTCCACTGCTGCTTCTCTGGAGCTCCATCTGCACTACAGAGAGGGCTCAGGCCTGTGTGTTACCCAGGCCGTGCCTCTCTCTGGCCTCCAGCAAGTCACACAACCCCTCAGGGCCTTTGTTTGCTGATCTGTC